>NC_052512.1:42701273-42760744 GCF_014356525.2 Nilaparvata lugens
TTAAATTATATATTCAGGCGGTGGGACCTTCCCGCAAGGGACTCCCCACCAACAAAAGCCATACGAATTTACTTTTTTACTTATGAAGTTACATCACAATTTTATATTATCGTTATTCTAATTGCATTCAATCTTCGTTCTCATTGATTAATTTTCTATACTTTGTAAAACTCGTTGAATAATAAATTAGCATTACCGTCATTTAATGTAAATTAGTGTATAAGCCAGTAAATATTGTAACGTACATAAATTATGCACCTTATCTCATCTCTTTCATTCAATTCCCCCAGTGTCTGATCATTCCCTCCCTCTCATTTACTCCATCTTTCTCTCCCTCTCTTCTCAGCAGTTCAATCTACTCACAGTCTCTCTCTATTTTTCACCATCTCTTACCTTCTCTCCAATTCATTCTACTCACTCGCTTACTCTCTCTCTCTCCTCTAGAGTTCAATTTACTCACTCTCTCTCTTTTTCACCCTCTCTCTCTTATCCATAGTCCATTTAACCTCATTCTCTTTCTCTCTTCCACCTCCTCTCTTCTCCACAGTTTGATCTACTCACTCACTCTCACTCACTCTCTCTCTTTCACCTTTCCTCTCTCGTTCAATTTCTACATTGTCTATTCATTTTCTCTCTCTCACTCTCTTCCACCCAATCTTTTCTCACTCTCTCGCTTACTCTCTCTCTCTTCTCCTCATCACAGTCTTCTCACTTACTCAATCACTCTATCTCTCTCTCCTTCACCCTCTCTCTCTTTTCTCCAGTTTAATCTACTCACTCACACACTCTCTCTCTCTCTCTTTCTTTCACTCTCTCTCTTTGGTAGAGAGTTAGTGGGGAGGATATTTTTAATATTGTTTCCGAAGAATGGACATTGATATGTCCAAAGCTCCGCCAATTTATGTAGATGCATAACAATATAATTATGTATAGTTATTATATTACAAATTGCTTTTTCATATCATATACAGTTCAATAATTATTTTCTTAGTCTATATTATGTAAATTCATCTATAATTTTGCTGTATTGTAAGCTATTGTATATAAGTGTATAAGCCAGTATATATTGTAATCTACATAAATAAAGTACTCAATCAATAAATCAATCTCTTTCACCCTCTCTCTTCTCTTAAGTTTAATCTACTCACTCATTCACACACTCTCTCTTCCTCTCTGTCTTTCACCCTCTCTCTCTTCTCTCCAGATCAATCTTCTCACTCATTATCTCTCTCTCCCTCTCCTCCCACCAATCACCTCTCATTCTACATTCGTGATAATCCTATACCACATACAACTCGAATTTGTCGATTTGAATACTAATTCCCTTATCATTGCTGGCTTCATTGATGTGTTCTCTCCCAAAATTCTCTCTCTCTTTCTCTCACTATTTCCCTTATTCACACTCACTCGCTTTCTCTCACTCTCTGCCGAATAATTCATCCCCCGTTAAATTCACAGTTAAGAAGAAAATCGCTCCATACTCTCTGACGTTCTATCGCTTGAATTATATTGTCATTCCAATTTTCTTCCTCATCACTATTATTCTCCTTCTTCATCCTCTTCTTATCTTTTTCCATTTTCTCCTTTCCTCGACTCTTACAATTTATACGTTTATAAGCCAGTTCTTTCCTTTATTATATTACTATCCATCAGGCTCGCTCCGCTCGCCATATCCGTCTAGCAAGACCCCCGTGTCGTTCGTCCAAAAATGAGATGAGCGGGCTCGCTTCGCTCGCCTGCATTTTTCATTTGGGCATGCTTCATTCCATCATAAAGTCAAGGTACTTCCTCACTCGATTCAATCACCAATTAATTTCAATTATTTAGCGCAGTGTGGAAAACTCAGTTAGAATTATTATGAGAATTATTGTATTGAATAAAAAAGACTAAGAAATTGTCAAAAACAACAGATTTATTGATAGTAAGAAAGACCGGTATCGGTTGTTACACCATTGTCAATCTCTGATAAACTGAAACTAAAATACATGAGCTGCAGAATTTATACTAGTAGGCGAGTACTGCTATTGGTCAAGGGCATGAACGCCTGCCATTGGCCCAGCTAGACGGTCTCCTCCCACTTAACGGTTTCACAAAATGGCGGCTTAAGCAACAGACTCGCCATGATAACAAAATTTACTTTCAGTACAAAATAAGAACCAAGAAAACAAGTGTGAAAGATGATAAAACAAATATGTAAATGGGAGAACTATTGACTAATGTATGCTTACAATTTTATGATAAAACTAAATTCGTAGTGTTGTATTGGTTGAAATGAATCTGGTCATTCAAACTATACTGGGAATTTCCCTTAATTACTTAACTACACAAAAAGAGAATTATTGTACTCTAGTTCAGCCTAATTTTGGGCATATCTTTGGCGTTATTTCAAATTCCTTCTAACACAACATTATTACACCCCAGCTGAGCTTCTGTAGTAAATTTGAACATTTTTTTTTCATTTGTTCTCGATAGAGCTGAGAAAGCGCAAAAAACGCAGATTTTGGGCGTATCTTTGGCGTTATTTGAAATTCCTTCTAAAACAACATTATTACACCCAAGCTTAGCAATTTGTAAATTTGAACAAACTCTGAGAAAAAGCAAAAAAACGCTACTTTTGAGCGTATCTTTGACGTTATTTCAAATTCCTTCTAACACAACATTATTACACCCTAGCTGAGCTTCTGTACTAAATTTGAACAATTTCTGTTCATTTGTTCTCGATAAAGCTGAGAAAACGCTAAAAAACGCTAGAAAACCGCAGATTCTGGTCGTATCTTTGGAATTTTTTCCAAATCCGTTCTTAGTGCGCCTCTAAAGGGCCAACTGAACATACCTACCAAATTTGAATGTTTTTGGTCCGGTAGATTTTTAGTTCTGCGAGTGAGTGAGTCAGTCAGTCAGTCAGTCAGTGAGTGCCATTTCGCTTTTATATATATATATATATATATATAGATTGATGTATAAGCAAGAATATTGCAACTCACATTTATATAAAGAAATTCAATCTAATCTAATTTATAAACTTGTTGCTTTTAGAATAAAACAGTAGGGTGATACAAGAAAATTGAAGAGCAAAGAATTCAAAAACAATATTTTAATTATACAATAAGATAAACATTAATAATTATAGACAGGCTCACAAACATTCACACAGGTTATAATGTATTTGAACGATAATCTATTTCTTACAAATACAATACCAATGTGAGGTCCACGTTATAATGGCAGTGTTCGATTAGCAATGGTATTGCTATCCTCGTCTATAATTCAACAAAGCGGATAAAGCTATCTCTTTCTCGCTTTGCTCTGTTGCCAGATCGTCTTCTAACAATGTAGAATTGATAATTGATTAACAAAATATGTTATCTCAATTATGAAATCATTGAAGAATATAATTTCTTGCTTGATAGAATCATAGAGAAACAATAGCTTAAGTAGATATCCCATGGTATAGGTCGTTTATGTTGCAACTTCTACTGTTATCTCAAGCCGATTACTGTCGATTATTGTCGCATTCTACTGTTTTGTTGGGGTGAGAGTGTATGAACGGCACAATATGAGAGACTACCAGCGTCATAAAGCTTCACAGGAAAGAACTACGTGGACTATCAGCTTGAGATAACAGTAAAAGTTGCGACATAAATGCCCTATACAATGGGATATCTACTTACGCTATTGTTTCTCTATGATAGAATAAATACTTGATTATTTTAAACCAAAATGAACAGTTGGTATTACATCAATAAACCTGTATCAGCTACCGTCTATAGAAGGAATTAACATGACTGAGGATCGGCAGGATCGGCAACGTTGCTCTCCTATCTTTCTTCATTGCCATTATAACGTGGTCCTCACTATATGAGACATAATCACACAATAATAAACTATTAATTAATTTATTTATTTATTTATTTATAGATACAATATAATTCTCATCTATGAATGATTGGGAAAGAAACAGCAGGCTTAAAGCCCAAAACACAAAGAGAATTCATATTTACAGTGAAATTTAAATCGGAAATTTGATTTACTAATATTAGTCTTATTACCTCGTAAATGCTGTTGATGATAATCACTATTTAAATTATTGATAATTTAATAATGATTATTATCTTAATGATCCTTTCTGAGCTGAGTTCATAAGCCACAATCCAACAAAACAGTTAGACGAAATATGATAAAGTTACTTGAAGTTACTATCGATGTATCGAATCAATAAATTCGATTTATCGATACATATCGATATTATCAAATCAATGAATATCGATATATCGAATCAATACATATCGATTGTTCCAATTTTCGGAACAAAATATTTCAAATTAATATTTATTTTACAGTTTCGAGTGCTACAGTAGAAGAAATTTTGTTGTCAATTCGGATCTTAACTTTATAAATTCAAAATTAATTGTTTCATTTTTTGTGTTTTGTTTCAATGTGAAAGTTAGTGGAGAATTGAAAAGATTGGTTGCACATGACCTTTATTTGGACATTTATTTTATGAAATTGTCCTTAAGTTGATTGTAAATGATGAATAAATAAATAAATGAATAAAATATATCGAATCGATTTATTGATACATATAGATATAACGAACTGATACATTTGATCTATCGAGATATATCGATATATAGAATTAATTCATATAGATATGAGGATCCAATAGATTCGATTTATCGATACATATTAATTAATATTATTAAACGAAAATGCAAATTAAATGCTGTAAATCACCCCGAAGACTTCTTCTACTGCAAATATTGACAACAGGGTAAACAGCTAGATGGAAATTCGATGAGTGCTACTATTCAAAAATTATTTGTCAGCCCGGGAATCGAACCCAGTACCTCCGGTTGATTCGATCAATTTGATTTATCGATATATCAAATCAAAATATTCTTTTTTCTGATAGATGTAATCAATAGCCGACTTTCTTCAAGACGTTGAAATATGTATAAGTGCCTTGGAGAACCTGGAAAAAAGAGAATCGATGTAGTATTCAGATCAAATCACATTTATTCACCGATTAACAACAGTGTTACAAGAATATAAACTAGTAGTTCTGTGAACAGTAGACCTCGCGCTAAGTAAGTTACATTGACCTGTTGCTAAGTTTTCTCAAAAATTAATAAATAATTTATCAATTTAAAATGTCTAGAAAAACTCCTAAATAAACATAGAGCTTTCTGTCCGATCGTACCGTGACGTGTCGTCCCGGAATGTGAGTGTGAGCGCTGTTATCAGGTCTGGCTGCAACTGTCTACAACGTTGATGGAAAGATAGCCTACATTTTCAAGATATTCGATGTTTTTGAACGGGTAGTATTATAGTCAACTGTCTACTAACGTTGATGGAAACATAGATTTTGAAGATGTTCGATGTTTTTGAACGGGTAGTATTATAGTCAACTGTCTACTAACGTCGATGGAAAGACAAATTTTCAAGATGTTCGATGAATAATTCCATAGTCTGATTTTTACAGTAATATTGACGTATGAAGGAGGCTCCTTTTCCCTTTTATATTATCCTTGAAATGCAAAATTTTCAAAAACCTCTTATATAAGTCGACGCGCAATTAAAAAAGGAACATACCTGTCAAATTTCATGAAAATCTATTACCGCGTTTCGCCGTAAATGCGCAACATATAAACATATAAACATTCAAACATCAAGAGAAATGCCAAACCGTCGACTTGAATCTTAGACCTCACTTCGCCCGGTCAACTAGTGGATTATGTTTCCATAAGTTTCACTTACCCTTATGACGCATTTGATATCTAGAGCGTAAAGTCCATAAGGCCGGAATTCCAAGTCTCTTGTAGCCCTTGTTAACATTAGAGTCAATGTTTTTCTTAACCAAAGTGGCCTTTCCACCCATGGACTTTCCCAGATCGACATCCTCAATTTTTTTCCCTGGAACCAAAACCAAATAATATTGAATGATATTCAAATAAAATGATTCATTAAGTAATTCATCATTTATTCATTCAATTATGCAAATTTATTCATTTAAGTGATGATAGTCACATACAATATAGCAACACGTTGCTGTTTAGAAGATACAGAAGAACATCTGTTGCTTATGGAGAGGTACATTGAAGCTCCTTGTGTGTCGTTTCGGATGCAACAAGTCGCTTTTGAGAAGATACAAGAGAGCATCTGTTGCTTATGCAAAGATACATTGAAGCTCCTTGCGTATCTTTACGGGTGCATCACGTTTCTATTCAGAAGATACAAATGAGCATCTGTTGCTTATGCAAAGATACATTGAAGCTTCTTGTGTATCTTTTCTGATGCAACACGTTGCTTGTGAGGAGATACGAAAGATCATATGTTGCTTATGGGAAGATACATTGAAGCTCCTTTTGTATCGTTTCGGATACAATATGTTGCTTCTGAGAAGATTCCAAAGAGCATCTGTTGCTCATGGAAAGATGCATTGAAGCTCCTTGTGTATCTCTTCGGTTGCAACACGTTTCTGTTTGGAAGATACAAAAGAGCATCTGTTGCTTATGGGAAGATACATTAAAGCTCCTTGTGTATCTTTTCTGATGCAACACGTTGCTTGTGAGGAGATACGAAAGAGCATCTGTTGCTTATGGGAAGATACATTGAAGCTCCTTTTGTATCGTTTCGGATACAATACGTTGCTTCTGAGAAGATTCCACAGAACATCTGTTGCTCATGGAAAGATACATTGAAGCTCCTTGTGTATCTCTTCGGTTGCAACATGTTTCTGTTTGGAAGATACAAAAGAGCATCTGTTGCTTATGGGAAGATACATTAAAGCTCCTTGTGTATCTTTTCTGATGCAACACGTTGCTTGTGAGGAGATACGAAAGAGCATCTGTTGCTTATGGGAAGATACATTGAAGCTCCTTTTGTATCGTTTCGGATACAATATGTTGCTTCTGAGAAGATTCCAAAGAGCATCTGTTGCTCATGGAAAGATACATTGAAGCTCCTTGTGTATCTCTTCGGTTGCAACACGTTTCTGTTTGGAAGATACAAAAGAGCATTTGTTGCTTATGGGAAGATACATTAAAGCTCCTTGTGTATCTTTTCTGATGCAACACGTTGCTTGTGAGGAGATACGAAAGAGCATCTGTTGCTTATGGGAAGATACATTGAAGCTCCTTTTGTATCGTTTCGGATACAATACGTTGCTTCTGAGAAGATTCCACAGAACATCTGTTGCTCATGGAAAGATACATTGAAGCTCCTTGTGTATCTCTTCGGTTGCAACATGTTTCTGTTTGGAAGATACAAAAGAGCATCTGTTGCTTATGGGAAGATACATTAAAGCTCCTTGTGTATCTTTTCTGATGCAACACGTTGCTTGTGAGGAGATACGAAAGAGCATCTGTTGCTTATGGGAAGATACATTGAAGCTCCTTTCGTATCGTTTTAGATACAATACGTTGCTTCTGAGAAGATTCCAAAGAACATCTGTTGCTCATGGAAAGATACATTGAAGCTCCTTGTGTTTCTCTTCGGTTGCAACACGTTTCTGTTTGGAAGATACTAAAGAGCATCTGTTGCTTATGGGAAGATACATTAAAGCTCCTTGTGTATCTTTTCTGATGCAACAGGCTGCTTATGAGGAGATACGAAAGAGCATCTGTTGCTTATGGGAAGATACATTGAAGCTCCTTTTGTATCGTTTCGGATACAATACGTTGCTTCTGAGAAGATTCCAAAGAACATCTGTTCTTTATATCTATCTGGATCGTCTAAGAATGAGATAAGCAGGCTCGCTTCGCTCGCCTGCGTTTTTCATTTCAGCATTTTTTTCATGTTAGGACGATCTAGTCGGGGGTCCAGACTAAACGTCTGGCTAAACGGATATGGCGAGCGAAGCGAGCCTGAGGGCTAGTAATATAATATTCCCAGGGATAGCTCTGATTGAAGTAGCAGTGCCCAATCAATTTTTCCGCGATAAATGCATTTTAATCTTCAACTTGGTGCCAACCTAACAAAGTCAACTCAACTTAATGCCAACCTTACAAAATTATTAATTTAGTTACCAGTTAACAACTGTTTCGAAGAGGTATTCTCTCTAGATTATAGTTCTATATTAACATTTTATGGTATGGATATTTTTCAATTATAATTAAGAGAATAAAAAGAATATACATGCTAAAAGACGAACTTTAAACCCTCAAAAACCACCCTTAGAGTTAAAATATTGCCAAAAGATTTCTTAGTGCGCCTCTAAATGGCCAACTGAACATACCTACCAAATTTGAACGTTTTTGGTCCGGTAGATTTTTAGTTATGCGAGTGAGTGAGTGAGTGAGTCAGTCAGTGAGTGAGAACTATTTCGCTGTCATATATATATATATATATATATATATATATATATATATATATATAGAAGAATAAAAATATGATAGAAAAATAGTAAAAATATAATGGGAAAAATGAAAATATGATAGGAAAAACGTGGAAATATAATGGAAAAAATGATGGAAACAAGTGAAAATATTATGGTAAAAATGAAAATAAGATATTTAAGCTTTGTATCTGATAAGATAGGTAGGGAATTGAAGAGGAATGGATTTCATGTTGCTTTCAAGACCAAACCGATTTTAAATAGTCTATTCAGCTGGAGTAGAGGCAAAATTTATTGATATTTGGGATGAAAGTGTGGTGTACAAACTTAAATGTGGTGATTGTAATGCTTGTTATGTGGGTCAAACAGGTAGAGGATTCAAAAGTAGAATTTAGGAACCCATCACAGATTGGAATAAACAAAATGGGGAATCTAACTTTGCAGAACATTTGATAAAAATAATCCCAAGTTCACAGTTGAGGAGAATGTTGAGTTTCTGCATGTTAATAACAAAGGTAGATCTTTGAATATTCTAGAGGCTTTAGAAATAACAAGAGTAATGAAGGAAAATTCCCAGTATAGTTTTAATGACCAGATTCATTTTAACCCATACCAGTTTAGTTTTATCATAACATTGTTAGCATACATTAGTCAATAGTTTTTCCATTTACATATTTGTTTTATTATCTTTCACTTGTTTTCTTGGATCTTATTTTTTACTGAAAGTAGATTTTGTAATCATGGCGAGTCTGTTGCTTAAGCCGCCATTTTGTGACACCGTTGAGTGGGAGGAGACTGTCTAGCTGGGCCAATGGCAGGCGTTCATGCTCTTGACCAATAGCAGTACTCGCCCACTAGTATATTAAATTCTGCTGCTCTTGTATTTAGTTTTAGTTTATTAGAGATTGACAATGGTGTAACAAAAGAAACCGGTCGGTCTTTCTAAGTATCAATAAATCTGTGGTTTTTGACAGCTTCTTAGTCTTTTTCATTCAAAATATCAGAATATTTTTCAATAATAAATTTTATCTCAGCAGTGACACCTGTTTGAATATCTTAATAAATTCTTAGCAACCATCTTTATTAACGTAGATAACAAACTAAACTTAGTAAACAACTTATTATACTGGGTGTCTATAAATGAATATCGGGGTTTTAACGCTTTATAAGATTTATTACATTATACTTACAGTTATAAATGATATGTCAAATGAAAGAGCAACTCAAACAGTTTTATATACAAGCTTACAAGTGTTCTATGTGAGCACCATTTGACACACGGCACACATCAAGTCTATAGCCGAGTTCTTCCCAAACGTTGAGTAGTGTGTCTTCTGTAATTGTTGCAACAGCTGCTTCAATCCTCTTTCGTAATTCAAGGAGGTCAGCTGGTAACGGAGACACATACACACGATCCTTGATGAAACCCCAAAGGTAAAAATCGCATGGCGTTAGGTTGGGTGACCGTGGAGGCCACGCATAGCAAGCTCTGTCATTGGGCCCCTTGCGGCCAATCCAGCGGTCGGGTACAGTTACGTTCAACCATCTTTGCTATACCGCATTCTAGCGGATCGCCGCGGAAACATTTCACGCACATGCGCACTGGTGCCAACGAACAAAAACTGTTTGAGTTGCTCTTTCATTTGACATATCATTTATAACTGTAAGTATAATGTAATAAATCTTATAAAGCGTTAAAACCCCGATATTCATTTATAGACACCCGGTATTATCAAACAGTTATCATGTGATTAAGTAACATCACATGATATACAAACATCTTCCCCTTTCACTTTCTCATACATTTTCTTTTTCAACCTTTCCTTTGACTTCATCTTCTTCTAAAAAACCTCTCATTTCTTCTTAATATTCTTCCGCTATTGGACTTGACCACATAGGACCGTGGGGCATCAGCTTCATTAATAACTACTCCAGGCTCCCATAATAATTATTTTGTTCTTCAATCTTGGATATGAATGGGCTGATTTTCTTTGAAACAAGTTGAGTGGGAGAAGACTGTCTAGCTGGGCCAATGGCAGACGTTCATGCCCTTGACCAATAGCAGTAGGCCTACTCGCCTACTAGTATGAATTCTGCTGCTCTTGTATTTAGTTTTAGTTCATCAGAGATTGACAATGGTGTAATAACCTAAACCGGTCTCTCTAAGTATCAATAAATCTGTGGTTTTTTGACAATCTCTTAGTCTCTTTCATTCAATGGAAATATGATAAGGAAATAGTGAAAATATATTTTACTAATAATAGTGAAAGTAAATTTCATTATCATGGCGATTCTGTTGCTTAAGCCGCCATTTTGTCACACCGTTGTGTGGGAGGAAACTGTCTAGCTGGGCCAATGGCAGGCATCATGCCCTTGACCAATAGCAGTACTCGCCTACTAGTATGAATTCTGCTGCTCTTGTATTTAGTTTTAGTTTATCAGAGATTGACAATGGTGTAATAACCTAAACCGGTCTCTCTAAGTATCAATAAATCTGTGGTTTTTTGACAATCTCTTAGTCTTTTTCATTCAATGGAAATATGATAAGGAAATAGTGGAAATATATTTTACTAATAATATTGAAAGTAAATTTCATTATCATGGCGTTTCTGTTGCTTAAGCCGCCATTTTGTCACACCGTTGAGGGGGAGGAAACTGTCTAGCTAGGCCAATGGCAGGCGTTCATGCCCTTGACCAATAGCAGTACTCGCCTACTAGTATAAATTCTGCTGCTCTTGTATTTAGTTTCAGTTTATCAGAGATTGACAATGGTGTAACAACCGAGTCCGGTCTTTCTAAGTATCGAGTTTGACGTGATGGATCCAAGATAGCTTTACTCCAAGGAGATACTATGCAGATTACACAACAACCCAACAACATTTCAAACCAGAAACCACAACACCAGATACAGGAATCTTCTCATCACCAGTGTTGCAAGGAAGGCACTATACCAGACACATTTCAATCATTTAGCACCAAAATTATATAATCTACTTCCTGCAAACTTTAAACAGATTAATCATCCTAGAAAGTTCAAAACAATCATACACAATCGATTGATGAGCAAAGGAAGACAGAGCATAGAAAACATTATTTCATATAACAACTAACTACCTAATGACTTACCAAACACTAACTAATTAATAATACGCACAAAAAAACTATCAAAACCTACTGTAGAACATGGTACGCCATGGTGGAGTAGGTCAATTTCCACACATAAAAAACTAAACAAGTAGAGGACACATTAAATGAATTTTTTGTAACTAACTATTGTATGTAATATTGTAATTCATCTAATATTTTGTGTAATTGATGTTGTGGTTTTAGTTTTTTTTGGGAAATAACTATCTATTTATTTATCATATTATCGTTATTCTAATTGCATTTTTCAATTTATTCTCATTGATTAATTATCTATACTCTGTGAAATTCGTTGAATAACTAGCATTATCGTCATTTAATGTAAATTAGTGTAATTAGTGTATTAGTGTATAATATTGTAACATACATAAATGAAGAAATCCAATCTAATCTAATCAATAAATCTGTGGTTTTTTGACAATTACTTAGTCTTTTTCATTCAATGAAAATATGATAGGAAAAAAGTGAAAATATTATAGAAAAAATTAAAATATGATAGGAAAATGATGAAAATATGATAGAAAAATGAAAATATGATAAGAAAATAGTGAAAATATGATAGATACGCACCTCCTCTCTGATATTTTCGCCGATTAGTGAGCAAGCATACATGATCGACAAAGCTATCACATAACGCATAGATAGGCTCAGTCTCTGTGTCAAATTAGGAGCCTGCAAAACCAAGAACCTTTAATGAAATCTTCCGAGCCTCAGATGATACTGTATCACATTCTGTTGATACTGTATCATATTGTGGTGATACTGTATCATATTGTGGTGATGCTGTATCATATTGCGGATGATACTGTATCGCTTTATGGTGATACTAAATCATATTGTGGTGATACTGTATCATTTGTGGATGATACTGTATTATTTTATGATGATACTAAATCATATTGTAGTGGTACTGTATTACCAATTATTGTAAAAATGCAGTGAAATAAACGAACTATTAGTATTATATTGTGTTGATACTGTATCATATTGTGGTGATACTGTATCATTTCGTGGTGATACTGTGAAAATATTTTTTACGAGTAAAATAAAGTTGATTGTTCAAAGTCTCTGATGATACTGTATCATATTGTGTTGATGATGTATCATATTGTGGTGATACTGTATCATTCTTTATTGATACTGTAAAAATATTTTCTTTTGTCCAATAAGATGAAGTTGATTATTTAAAGCCTTTGATGATACTGTATCATATCGTGGTGATACTGTATCATTTTTCGTTGATAGTGTAAAGATATATTTTTTTGAGGAATAAAATAAAGTTGATTATTCAAAATCTCTGATGATACTGAGATACATATCGTTTTGATACTATATCATATTGTGTTGATACTAAATTGTGGTAATACTATATCATTCTTCATAGATAGTGTAATAGTATATTTCGCACCTAGGGCCGAAAATGAGATTTTTCCGGCTCGAAGTCGGTTTTCAAGTCCGAGGCCGTAGGCCGAGGACTAGAAAAGATTGTGAGCCGGAAAAACATTTTTGCCCGTGGTGAGAACGTTATTTTTCGCCACACAGAAAAATAAACAAGATAAATATGAGAATAATTGTTTATTAGGCACTTCCGAAAGCAAAACAAGAAGGTCATAGCTCTAGCAAATCTGAGGTAATCTGAATATCAGGAAATTGTCCAAGTTTTTTTTTTTATTCTGATTTGTCTAAATAACCTTGAAGATTATGTTCAATTATGTAAGAGGTTGAGTTTATACTTTTTATTCTTCCAAATGACAATAAGATGATATTATTATGAATGTTTTTATTCTTGAATAATAAACACAAATAATGAAAAGTTTTTGATCAGCTGTTTTAGCACACTTGGCCAAGCAAAATTTGGCCAATCTGAATGTCAACGTCAACAATGATTGTTGTCGTTGACTTCGGAAGTTTAGGTTAGAAGTTCTATCCTACTCTGAAAATCCTTATTGCAGGATACTTATTCAATTCTAAAAGCATAAGCTGATACCGTTTCATAAACCATTTTGTAAACACGTTCACATCAAATCAGAATCAGCTGACTTCAAGGTTATTTTACAGCCCTAGGGCCGTAGAACTTTTACCGGCCTGGTCAGAAAACAATCATTTTCGGCCTCCATATGACGCACGAAAACCAGCTCATTACATCCAAGTGAGGCGAAAAGATATATTTTTTTGAGGAATAAAATAAAATTGAGTAGGTATTCAAAATCTCTGATGATACTGTATCATATCGTTTTGATACTTTATCATATTGTGTTGATACTATATTATGGTAATACTATATCATTCTTCATAGATAGTGTAAATAGTTATTTGTGCAACTAGTGCGCAAAGTGACAGTTTGCTGCACCGAAAGAAACGTTTACGCCCGAGCCGTAGGCGAGGGCGGAATGGTTTCTTGAGTGCAGCAGAGGAACTTTGCGCACGTATTTCACATTAAGTTTTTCCTACAGTTACCATTGAATATGAAAAGTGGGTAATTATGGGTAAAATTGCCTGAAATGCATCAAATGTTTTTCTGTGTAATTTTATTATTGATAAAAACCTTAATCCTAAAATCCTAAAGTCCTCGTTGTCCTTGGTTATAATATATAATGAATAATAATTAGCGCGTTGTGCTTGGTTGCACCTCTGCTCACTATAGCAGCCACAGCAGTCACTGTTACCAACTTCATTTTGATTTTGCTGCACTGTTGCTCCATATAACCTACTAAGTATTTTGCGTTGCCATGTTGCGAATCTGGAGTGCAGAAAAATTTTTCCCGCACTAGAGCGGAAAAGTGATTCTTTGCGTTCTGTAATCAGTGCAGCAATGGCCACTTTTCAACGTAACTGTAGGAAAAATATTTTTCTTCCAGGAATAAAATAAAATGGATTATTTAGAACCTCTGATGATACCGTATAATATTGTGGTGATACTGTATCATTTTTTATTGATACTGTTAAAATGTTTTTTTGAGGAATAAAATAAAGTTGTATATTCAAAGCCTCTAATGATACTTTATCATATCGTGTTTATACTGTATCATATTTTGGTGATACAGTATCATTCTGTGATGATACCGTATCATTCTTTATTGATAGTGTGAACATAGACTGACATAGTGTGAACAGCTGATTCAATTCAGTTTAAGCACTCACTGTCCAAACGGCCCTGAATAAATTTTCGAGTATCATAAACACAAGTGTTTCTTCTATCACTAGTAGTTCTATGAACAGTAGACCTCACGCAGTATTCTCATCCACAAGTACCTGATTGAAACTATAGACCTTATGGAAATACAGCAATAGACTGGCTTCTCCACACATCTGTGTAATCACTTGTCAGCTGATTTATGATGAATAACTCCATAGTCTGATTTTCACTCTAATATTGGCGTATGAAGGAGGCTCCTTTTTCCATTTATATTATCCTTGAAATGCAAAATTTTCAAAAACCTTGTATATACGTCGACGCGCAGTTTAAAAAGGAACATACGTGTCAAATTTCATGAAAATCTACTACCGCGTTTCGCCGTAAATGCGCAACATCAAAACATATATCCATATAAACATTTGAAGATTTAAACATCAAGAGAAATGCCAAACCGTCGAATTGAATCATAAGCTGCGTACACATATTCGCGCTTCCTACCCGCACCGAGCACGCTCCTCCCTCGTACCGCCCTCGTACCGCCATCGAACCACAGTCGCTCCGCCCACGCACACATCATGAACGTTATGGAAGATGTTAGATCTTCTCGCGTTCCCCGGTCGAACCACTGTTGCTCGCCGGTCGATCATCAATCGCTCTGCTGGAGTGACGTTCGGTTGCGGAGCAGAGCGAAAGTCTGTACGCACCTTTAGACCTCACATCGCTCGGTCAAAAAGATCAAGCCAACAGCTGATTCAATTCAGTTTAAGCACTCACTGTGCAAACGGCCCTGAATAAATTTTTGAGTATCATAGACACAAGAGTATCTTCTATCATAAATCATAAGTAACATAATCTTTTTCATAAGTATCATAAGATGAAAGTTTTCTATGATAAGAAACTTACCTTCACTATGAATAATACTATGAGACACATTTGAAGGGCATAGAAGTTTATAAAACCCACGGCCACCCTCTGAAATAGTTCATTTAACTCTTTCATGTCCCTGAAGAAGTGAAAAGATACATTTCAAGTACATAAAAAGTTAAAATACATGAAAAGTTCAAATAATACCATAGCGAAACAATAGCGTAAGTAGCGTAAGTAGTATGCCATGGTATGGGGCGTTTATGTCGCGACTTTTACTGTTATCCCAAGCCGATAGTTCACGTAGTTCTTTCTTGTGAAGCTTCATGACACTGGTAGTCCCTCATATTGTGCCGTTCATACACTCTCATCCCAACAATACAGTAAAAATCGATTACTGTCGATTATTGTCGATTTTTACTGTTTTGCTGGGGTGAGAGTGTATGAACGGCACAATATGAGAGACTATCAGCATCATAAAGCTTCACAGGAAAGAACTACGTGGACTATCGGCTTGAGATAACAGTAGAAGTTGCGACATAAACGCCCTATACCATGGGATATCTACTTACGCTATTGTTTCTCTATGATACTGTACTGTAAAGAGATCAAATGTTTTCTTTACAGTCGAGTATTTTTCACCATAGAGAAACAATAGCATAAGTGGATATCCCGTGGTATAGGCCGTTTATGTCGCAACTTTTACTGTTATCTCGAGCCGATTACTGTTGATTATTGTCGATTTTTACTGTTTTGTTGGGGTGAGAGTGTATGAACGGCACAATATTTTTTGATTGATTGATTGAGTACTCTATTTATATGGATTACAATATATACTGGCTTATACACTTATATACAATAGCTTACAATACAGCAAAATTATAGATGAATTTCCATAATATAGACTAAGAAAATAATTATTGAACTGTATATGATATGAAAAAGCAATTTGTAATATAATAATTAAATTGTTATGCATCTACATAAATTGGCGGAGCTTTGGTCCATTCTTCGGAAAGAATATTAAAAATATCCTCCCCACTAACTCTCTACCAATATGAGAGACTACCAGCAACCAGCGTCATAAAGCTTCACGGGAAAGAACTACGTGGACTATCGGCTTGAGATAACAGTAAAAGTTGCGACATGAACGCCCTATACCATGGCATATCTACCTATGCTATTGTTTCTCTATTATAATACTTATTGAGTATTATGCGAGTGAAGAGAGACGTTAAAATACAGGTGAAAAGTTGAAATACGAGTAAAGTTTGAAATAATACTCAATAATTTGACATACTTAAAATACTAATACGAAATATTAAAATACAGGTAAAGAGAGAAATTCTAATTCGCAAAATCAGGAATAAAAGATAACAAGTGAACAAGAAGAAGGATGAAGAAGCGGAGGAGGAGGAGGAGGAGAAAAAGAAGTGAGAAGGAAGAAGAATAAGAAGGACAAAAAGAAGGAGGAGGAGAAGAAGAAGAAAAAAGGATCAGGAGGAGAAGAAGAAGTAGAAGAAAAAATAGGAAAAGGAGTGAGGAGGAAGAAGAAGAAGGAGGAATTGGAAGAAAGAGAATAGAAAGTAAAGGTAGGTGAGTAAGCTGATAATGGTTAGTAATAAGTGGTGGTGAAGAAGAAGAGAGAAGGAGAAGGAGAAGAAGAAGATCAACAACAAGAAAAATAATAATTTAGGGGGAAAACAATAAAAACTCAAGGTATGAGAAGAAGCAGATAATGGAGAGAAAAAATATGAATACTACTCATATCATACTACTAGAGATTACATTATAATATTCAATCTTACCTATAAATATTCTGATGATTTTTTACAATTTTTGACATTTCAGCACGTAACCTTAAATAATTCTCACTCCCTTCACAATCATCGGCATCTCTCTCTAATTTTTCTCCAGATTTTCCAATACTTTCCAAATTTCCCCTCAAACTCTCCTTAGTTCTCCCAATATTTTCCAAATTTCCCCTCAAACTCTCTTCAGTTCTCCCAATATTTTCCCAATTTTCCCTCAAACTCTCTCCAGTTTTTTCGAAGCTCTCCGAATTTTCCCTCGAAGTTTTCCCATTTCTCTCACATTTTTCCAACTCCATAGATTTGGCCAATAGACGTATATCCGCCATGAGGCATTCTCCAGCTAGCATGGCGCATTTGAGAGGCATATACCAGAAATAAATTGTCAACGCGTACAAAAATGTCACACAAGTTTGGCTGAATAAATAGTAACTGATATTATTTTTGAATAGCTCTGGATAGTAGATATGGAAGACAGCTGATAAAATGGGTATTTTTCTATTGTATAAATGAGATTTTAGAAGTTTTATCATGTTCTGTACGTAGGGAAATAAACAAATCAGGATGTATGTTGCACCAAATGTTCGACCTATCACCTTGTTGAATTGCTCCATCCTTCTATTTCGCCTGAAAAAAAGGATAGAGTTATGAAGAATAGAAAACAAAAGATTGATTTTGAATTTTTTTTCGTTCGTGCGTGTCAGGTGATAGGTGATGAAATGCCTAAATTAAAATAAAAATCCACCGTTTTAACAGCTTCGTCATTAAATTCAAAGAGGTCTTGTCGAGTGCATGCTGGTGCAAGACAGCATTTTAGGAGGTGGTCATCTGATTGATTGATTGAGTACTTTATTTATGTAGATTACAATATATACTGGCTTATACACTTATATACAATAGCTTACAATACAGCAACATTATAGATGAATTTACATAATATAGACTAAGAAAATAATTATTGAACTGTATATGATATGAAAAAGCAATTTATAATATAATAACTATAGATATTATATTGTTATGCATCTACATAAATTGGCGGAGCTTTGGACATAGCAATGTCCATTCTTCGGAAAGAATATTAAAAATATCCTCCCCAATAACTCTCTACAATTTAATTCATTAAACTAAGGATTTATTTATTAATGGAAATATTGTAAAAGTTTTAATAATAATGAATATTTAAGAGAAGAAAAAACAGAAAATTGATAGAGTAAAATAATTATATAGGTAGATAAGATCAAATTGATTAATAAAATGAAGTAGGCTGAAAGTAGATCAGGGTAATCAACTTTCAGTAATATACAAGAATATGCAGTGAATAATTAAAATAACATGAGTTTATATTATATATATATATATATATATATATATATATACAATTCGTTCTATAACAGGTTTCTGTATTTGTGGGATGGGTGGGGGATGGTTGTCATGTGATCGTTCTAGGGCCGGACAGTTTCAGTCATGTGTTCCAAAAGATGAAGGATAGAGTTATGAAGAATAGAAAACAAAAAATTGATTTTGAATTTTTTTTCGTTCGTGCGTGTCAGGTGATAGGTGATTAAATGCCTCAATTAAAATAAAAATCCACTGTTTTAACAGGTTCGTCATTAAATTCAAAGAGGTCTTTTGCAAGACAGCATTTTAGGAGGTGGTCATCTGACTGGATGTAAGTGATAAGATTTTGAATTAAAAAGCTTGAAATACGAGAAAATGTGATTATTCAATTGCAAACTGTTGGCAACTGTTGGTTCTATTGAATCATTCACTACGGAGAGATAGCAGACCTCGTGTGTCTCCAGCGTTATTGTCCTGTCACCAGCTGGCTCATATCTCTGAATAGTAGACTTGAGATGCGCGGCAAAGAAATTTGTGTGAGTGCGCCACACCAGATTCTTCGATGATGCACTTATTTTATGGATGAATCAATAAAAAATCAATTTTTTTCTTTTTTGTGTAGTTGAGAAGTTGATATTGTGGTAATTATCCATATTGAATGGAAAAGACTAAGAAATTGACAAAAACCACTGATTTATTGATAATTAGAAAGACCGGTTTCGGTTATTACACCATTGTCAATCTCTGATAAACTAGAACTAAATACAAGAGCAGCAGAATTTATACTAGTAGGCGAGTACTGCTATTGGTCAAGGGCATGAGCGCCTGCCACTGGCCCATCTAGACAGTCTCCTCCCACTCAACGGGTGACAAAATGGCGACTTAAACAACAGAATCGCCATGATAACAAAACTGTCTAGCTGGGCCAATGGCAGGCGTTCATGCCCTTGACCAATAGCAGTACTCGCCTATTAGTTTAAATTCTGCTGCTCTTGTATTTAGTTTTAGTTTATCAGAGATTGACAATGGTGTAACAACCGAAACCGGTCTTTCTAAGTATCGATAAATCAGTGGTTTTTTGACAATTTCTTAGTCTTTTTCATTCAATATGAATAATTACCACAATATCAACTTCTCAACTACACAAAAAGGAAAAAAATTGATTCTTTATTGATTAATCCATACAATAAGTACATCATTGAAGAATCTGGTATGGCGCACTGATACAGCTTTCCTTGCCGTTATGAAAATTGATCACCTGAAGCTAGTGTTCCCGCGCATCTCAAGTCTACTATTCAAAGATCTGAGCCAGCTGGTGACAGGACAATAACGCTGGAGACACACGAAGTCTGCTATCTCTCCGTAGTGAATGATTTAATAGAACCATCAGTTGCCAACATGCTATGTTATGTATATGTATCAACATAATATGATACATAACACAAAAATTTGATACAAAACTTCCAAACTTAAGCAACAGTGCAGAGCTAAGAAAGGATAGCGCTATCTGCTTTGTTGAATGATAGACAAGGATAGCAACACCAATGTTAATCAAATACTGCCGTTATAACGTGGACCTCACCATAGGAGCAAGATACAAATATAAGCAAATGATACAGTATCAACACAATACGATACAGTATTATCTGAGCTTGATACACAACACAATAGGTTGATACAAAACTTCCAGAGGTAAAAGAGGATATCGCTATCTGCTTTGTGGAATGATAGACAAGGATAGCAACACCAATTTTAATCAAATACTGTGATTATAACGTGGATCTCAATATAGGAAGATAATACGAACATAATACAAAGAGCATACAAGAATAATACAAAAATGATACGATGGTGATACAAAGATCAGACAAGGATGATACAAAGATGAAGTTACCTATCTCTGTTGCATTCGTTCTGTTGTACAAATATGATACAAAAATGATATGAAGGTGGTACAAAGATTCATTTTATTCATCCATTAATTTATTTACGTTACAAATAAAACTAAAGTTATTTATAACATTGGTAGATAAAATAATAAGGTAGCCCTTGTGCTATTTTTCTTCCAAATTTATAGGTGATGATAAAGTTGAAAATAGGGTTAGAATTTCACGTGTACCATTTATATACAATTTTAGTCCAAAATAAACATTGAGACTATTATATTCAGATGGCTCAAATTAACAAATTAATTGAGGTGCGTACAGATATACGCGCCGCGAACATGAGCAATACACTTTTGATCATCTGATGCCAAGCTTTTCATTTTTAAATGAAAAAGACTAAGAAATATTGACAAAAACCGCAGATTTATTGATACTTAAATTCAAGTTTATCAGAGATTGACAATGGTGTAATAACCGAAACCACTCTTTCTAAGTATCAATAAAATCTGTGATTTTTGTCAATTTCTTAGTCTTTTTCATCTATATATATATAAGCGAAATGGCACTCACTCACTGACTGACTGACTGACTGACTCACTCACTCACTCACTCACTCACTCACTCGCAGAACTAAAAATCTACCGGACCAAAAACGTTCAAATTTGGTTCAAGTATGTTCAGTTGGCCCTTTAGAGGCGCACTAAGAAATCTTTTGGCAATATTTCAACTCTAAAGGTTATTTTAAGGGTTTAAAGTTCGTTTTTTAGCATGTATATTCTTCTTCTCCCAATCTGTCAATTATAATTGAAATTACCATATCATATGTTACTATAGAACTATAATCTAGATATGGTACCTCTTTGAAACAGTTGTCAACTGGCAACTAAATTAATAATTTTGTCAGGTTGGCATTAAGTTGAGTTGACTTTGTTAGGTTGGCACCAAGTTGAAGATTTAAATGCATTTATCGCGGAAAAATTGATTGAGCACTGCTACTTCAATCCTGGGAATATTATATTACTAGCCGTCAGGCTCGCTTCGCTCGCCATATCCGTTTAGCCAGACGTTTAGTCTGGACCCCCGACTGGATTGTCCTAACATATGATAAAAATGCTCATATGAAAAATGCAGGCGAGCGAAGCGAGCCTGCTTATCTCACTCCTGGACGATCCAGTCGAGTGTCCAGGGGGCGGAGCCCCTTGGCTAGACGGATATAGCGAGCGAAGCGGGCCTGACGGCTAGTTCAATATGAATAATTACCAGAATATCAACTTCTCAACTACACAAAAAGCTTTTCATATTTGTATCTTACCGTCTCTGTAAAAATACAGATATAGTCAGCTGATTAAAAGTGAATTGCTCATCTTCGCGGCACGTATATCTATAACTTTAGAAATATCTGTACGCACCTTAAAGGTGCGTACAGACTGTCGCTCTGCTCCACAACCGAACGTCACTCCAGCAGAGCGATTGATGATCGACCGGCGAGCAACAGTGGTTCGACCGGGGAACGCGAGAAGATCTAACATCTTCCGTAACGTTCATGATGGGTGCGTGGGCGGAGCGACTGTGGTTCGATGGTGGTACGAGGGCGGTACGAGGGAGGAGCGTGCTCGGTGCGGGTTGGAAGCGCGAATATGTGTATGCAGCTTGAGAAATACTCCACTCAATCATCACTTGTAACGATATAATTTTGAGTTATTCAAGAAAATTTGGAACCATGGAAGAAACACAGATGAAAGATGATACAGATATGATACAAACGTGATACAAAGATGAAGCCTCTTACCTCCGTATGATACGTTCCGTTTTTATTTCGTTGACTTGATGAATTCTATGACCATTTGTCACTTTTTCGTCAACATATTTATAGCCGATCACAGTTTTGCCTGTAGCCGCTTTGCCCACCAAAGTAAAACTGTACATAATGATTTCTTTGGCCAGAATCAATCGAAATTTAGAGTCACGACCCTGATAGATCACTGCCATCATGATATTGAGGCCGTGAAGGGTGGCTAAAATGTAGAACATGATGTTCAAATACCAGGCAGTCGGCTTTTCCACGAACATTTTTCGTTCTCTCTCCAATCGATCTTCCATCTTTGTCTGGATTCGGTCTTCCATTTGAGCTGGAAAATACGAGACACTTTTTTATCTATAGAATATAACTAGCAGGTAACCCGTGCTCCGCAAGGGTCTTGCAATAATGAGATTCAGAGTATAGATTCATCATGGTATTGTTGATTTTGTAAAACAAAAAGTTTCTGAAAATATCTATTTTTGAGATAGTTATTCAATTTACTGAAAAAAACTTCAAGTTGAGTTATTTTTGGTTATTTTTAGTAAATTAAATAACTTTTACAAAAATTGATATTTTCTGAAAAGTTTTGTCTTACTAGATCAACAGTACCATGAAGAATCCATTCTCCAATTCTCATGGATTTATATCTTATGGAATTTGAAATGTTCTGTCCCAAAAATTCGAACTTCAGGCGCTTATATCTCAATAAGTAAAGATCTGAGAAAAATTCCTGGGGAAACCTTTTCATTTTGGTAGCTTGATGATATACAAATCGAAAAACTTTGGAAAATGTCACGAGTAGAAAGTTTTTTTTTAGCCTTTGCACAGCCTTAAATTATAACTTTCAGAAACCTTTCTAAAAGTTTTTTTGAGAGACTTCACACTCGTCAGAGATACAATGATACAATGATACAATGATACAATGAAACAATGATACAATGATACAATGATATTGAAAGATTAACTTACTGTACGATTCTAATGTATTATTTTGTTCAACTGAAATCTCTTGAAATTCCAACTTCTAGGAACCTTTCCAATAGTTTCTTGAGGGTTCACTCTCAGGGATACAATGAAACAATGATACAATGAAACAATGATACAATGAAACAATGATACAATGATACAATGATATTGAAAGATTAACTTACTGTACGATTCTAATGTATTATTTTGTTCAACTGAAATATCTTGAAATTCTAACTTCAAGAAACCTTTCCAATAGTTACTTGAGGGCTCACACTCAGATATACAATGATACAATGATACAATGAAACAATGATACAATGATACAATGATATTGAAGATTAACTTACTGTACGATTCTAATGTATTATTTTGTTCAACTGAATCTTTTTAAATTAAAACTCTCAGAAACCTTCCTAATAGTTTTTCTTGAGGGTTCACACCCAGAGATGCAATGATACAATGATACAATGATACAGTGATACAATGATACAATGATACAAATCGACTTTGATCTCTCCACGATGTTTCAGTGTTGGACTCAAATGATTCTATCAACCGTCTCCAACCTTCTTCAGTTTTATATAAAACCCACATCAATTCCCTTGTTGTCTCGTCCTAGAGATATTGCTATAAATATTCCAAACACTTAATTCCAACAATCATTATCGTCTCCCTAATTGCTATCTACTCCTTCTTCTTCTTCTTCTTCTTCTTCTTCTTCTTCTCCTTCTTCTTCTTCTTCTTCTTCTTCTCCTTCTCCTTCTTCTTCTTCTTCTTCTTCTTCTACTTCTTCTCTCTCTGCTTCAACTTGTTCTACTTCTTCTCTGTCTCCAGCTACAATCAACTCCTAGAGATTTTGCTATAAATATTCCAAGCACTTAATTATTCCAACTATCAAATCGTCTCCGTGATTGCTTTTCACTCCTTCTTTTTCTTCTGTCTTATTTTTCTTCTTCTTCTTCTTCTTCATCTTCTTTTTCTTTTTCTTCTTCTTCTTCTTCAGCTACAATCCTGAAAGGAAATAATGATGATGATGATTATGTTGAAAAGACTTGAATCTAGTAATTATCTCGACTATCTTCTTCTTCTCATTCTTCTTCTTCTTCTTCTACCACTTCTACTTCTTCTTTTTCTTCTTCTTCTGCTCCTCCTTCTTCTCCTTCTATCACTTCTCCTCCTTCTACTGCTCCTACTTATTTTTCGCGTCCCCAATGCTATATGATTATGTTGAACAGATTCGGATTTGAATCGGTCTCAACCAGAAATAATTACTTAGATAAGTAGAGGTTTCAATAATTATTGTATCTCAGCTTGAAATAATATCAGTCATTATCGAGAGGTTTGGTTTTGATTGTTCCCAGCGCAATCAGAGAACCGATTCTATTAGTGGAATAGAGTCTATGATGTGTATATTTACGGGAAAATCATCTCTGGACTAATAATTATTTTCCCTGTGATTTTTGAAGAAGAAATAGGAGTGGATAATCATCGTATCTCGGCTAGAAATATTAGGTATTTGTTGAGTTTAGATTCACAGATACTAATCAGGGAACCGATTCCAATACTGGAATGAAGTCTATGTTGTGTATATTCATGAGGAATCATCGTAGGACTAATAATTGACCAGGCGAAGTGAGGTCTAAGACTCAATTCAACGGTTTGGCATCTCTCTTAATGTTTGAATGTTTATATGTTACGGCGAAACGCGGTGATAGATTTTCATGAAATTTGACAGGTATGTTCCTTTTTTAATTGCGCGTCGACGTATATAGAAGGTTTTTGAAAATTTTGCATTACAAGGATAATATAAGAAGGAAAAGGAGCCTCCTTCATACGCCAATATTAGAGTGAAAATCAGACTATAGAATTATTCATCATAGATCATCTGACAAGTGATTACACAGATGTGAGGAGAAGCCAGTCTATTGCTGTATTTCCATGAGGTCTACAGTTTCAATCAGGTAGTTGTGGATGAAATACTGCATGAGGTCTACTGTTCACAGAGCTACTAGTTATCCACTCCTATCTCTTCTTCAAGAATCACAGGCTAAACAATTATCAGTCCTACGATGATTCCTCATGAACTATTGACAGGTATGTTCCTTTTCAAATTGCGCGTTGACGTATATACAAGGTTTTTGGAGATTTTGCATTTCAAGGATAATATAAAAGGAAAAAGGAGCCTCCTTCATATGCCAATATTAGAGTAAAATTCAGACTATAGAATTATTCATCATAAATCAGCTGACAAGTGATTACACAGATGTGTGGAGAAGCCAGTCTATTGCTGTATTTCCATAAGGTCTATAGTTTCAATCAGGTACTTGTGGATGAGAATAGTGCGTGAGGTGTACTGTTCACAGAACTACTAGTTATTTTGCCTGTGATTTTCGAAGAAGAAATAGGAGTGGATAACTATTGTTTCTCAGCTAGGAATATCAGGTATTATAATGAGTTAAGATTTTCAGATAGTTATCAGGGAGATGCTTTGAATATTGGAATAGAGTCTTTGTTGACCGAACGCAGTGAGTTCTATGTTTTAACTCTGATTTTTTTTGTCGGTCTGTATGTAACGCGATTACGGCCGAAAGCGTTGATAGAATTCTATGAGATTTGGCTGGAATATTCCTTTTTCAACTGCGCGTCGATGTATTCTGAAAGTTTTTTGAAATTTTGCATTCTAAGGATAATATGAAAGGTAAAGGAATTTCCTCCATACTCCGATATTACTATATATATCATCTACTCTAAAGATAGGATTAATCAAACTATAGAATGATTCATAATCAATCAGCTGACAAGTGGATTATTCATTGCATGCATTACACAGATGTCTGAAGTATTTTGTATTTCAATAATAATAGTAGTTCTGTGAACAGTAGACCTCACGCAGTATTCTCATCCACAAGTACCTGATTGAAACTATAGACCTTATGGAAATACAGCAATAGACTGGCTTCTCCACACATCTGTGTAATCATTTGTCAGCTGATTCATGATGAATAATTCTATAGTTTGATTTTTACTCTAATATTGGCGTATGAAGTCGGCTCCTTTTCCCTTTTATATTATCGTTGGAATGCAAAATTTCCAAAAACCTTGTATATACGTCGTCGCGCAATTAGAAAAGGAACATACCTGTCATATTTCATGAAAATCTATTACTGCGTTTCGCCGTAAATGCGCAACATATAAACATATAAATATTCAAACATTTGAACATAAAGAGAAATACCAAACCGTTGACTTTAATCTTAGACCTCACTTCGCTCGGTCAATTATCATATCTCAGCTAGAAATATCAGGTATTTGTTAAGTTTAGATTTGCAGATAGTGATCAGAGAAACGATTTCAATACTGGAATAGAGTCTTTGACGTGTATATTCATGGGGAATCATCGTAGGACTAATAATTGACCGAGCGAAGTGAGGTCTAAGATTCAAGTCAACGGTTTGGCATTTCTCTTAATGTTTGAATGTTTATATGTTGCGCATTTACGGCGAAACGCTGTAATAGATTTTCATGAAATTTGACAGGTATGTTCCTTTTTTAATTGCGCGTCGACGTATATACAAAGTTTTTGGAAATTCTGCATTTCAAGGATAATATAAAAGGAAGAAGGAGCCTCCATCATACGCCAATATTAGAGTGAAAATCAGACTATAGAATTATCCATCATAAATCAGCTGACAAGTGATTACACAGATGTGTGGAGAAGCCAGTCTATTGCTGTATTTCCATAAGGTCTATATTTTCGATCAGGTACTTGTGGATGAGAATACTGCGTGAGGTCTACTGTTTACAGAACTACTAGTATAAAAGGAAAAAGGAGCCTCCTTCATACGCCAATATTAGAGTAAAAATCAGACTACAGAATTATTCATCATAAATCAGCTGACAAGTGATTACACAGATGTGTGGAGAAGCCAGTCTATTGCTGTATTTCCATAAGGTCTTTAGTTTCAATCAGGTACTTGTGGATGAGAATACTGCGTGAGGTCTACTGTTCACAGAACTACTATTTATTTTGCCTGTGATTTTCGAAGAAGAAATAGGAGTGGATAATTATCGTATCTCAGCTAGAAATATCAGGTATTATATATTATGTTGAGTTTAGATTTGCAGATCAGGGAGATGCTTCGAAAATTGGAATAGAGTCTTTGTTGACCGAACGTAGTGAGGTCTATGTTTTAACTCGGATTTTGTTTCGTCTGTCTGTATGTAACGCGATTACGGCCGAAAGCGTTGATAGAATTCTATGAGATTTGGCAGGAATATTCCTTTTTCAACTGCGCGTCGATGTATTCTGAAAGTTTTTTGAAATTTTGCATTCTAAGGATAATATGAAAGGTAAAGGAATTTCCTCCATACTCCGATATTACTATATATATCATCTACTCTGAAGATAGGATTAATCAAACTATAGAATGATTCATAATCAATCAGCTGACAAGTGGATTATTCATTGCATGCATTACACAGATGTCTGGAGTATTTTGTATTCCAATAATACTACTAGTTCTGTGAACAGTTGACCTCGCGCTCAGTAAGTAATATTGACCTGTTGTTTTATGTTTTCTCAAAAATTGATGAATAAATTATCAATTTAAAATGTCTAGAAAAAACCTAAATAAACATAGACTTTTCTGTCCTATCGTACCGTGTCGTTTCGTCCCGGAATGTGAGTGTGAGCGCCGTTATCAGGTCTGGCTGCAACTGTCTACAACGTTGATGGAAACATACAAATTTCAAGATGTTTGATGTTTTTGAACGGGTAGTATTATAGTCAACTGTCTACCAACGTTGATAGAAAGATACATTTTCCAGATGTTCGATGTTTTTGAACGGGTAGTATTATAGTCCACTAGACAGCTGATTTATGAAGAATTATTCTATAGTCTGATTTTTACTCCAATATTGGCGTATGAAGGAGACTCATTTTCCCTTTTATATTATCCTTGAAATGCAAAATTTCTAAAAACATTGTATATACGTCGACGCGCAATTTAAAAAGGAACATACCTGTCAAATTTCATGAAAATCTATTACCGCGTTTCGCCGTGAATGCGCAACATATAAACATTTAAACATTAAGAGAAATGGCAAACCGTCGACTTGAATCTTCGACCTCACTTCGCTCTGTCAATTATTGTAAACCTTGCTTGTTATATCGTACATATTCTTTCATGAATTTGATTTGTTTAATCTAGTCATTATTCAGCGTTGTATTGGAAGGTTGAGTTCAAGGCTAGGCACACACCGATTAGTCAAGACAAGACTAGTCACGTTTAGTCACAATATCTCAAATGACGCAACTCACACTGATTAGTCATTGCAATTAGACATGTCTTCATAAGCAACTATGTGAAGTATTGTGACTAAACGTGTCTTTTCGTGTCTTGACTAACAGGTGTGTGCCTAGCCTTAGTCTTAGACAAGACATGATCAGACACGTTTAGTCACAATACTTCACTTTGTTGCTTATGAAGCAGCACACACTGATTAGTCATTGCAATTAGACATGTCTTCATAAGCAACTATGTGAAGTATTGTGACTAAACGTGTCTTGTCTTGTCTTGACTAACTGGTAGGTGCCTAGCCTTAGTCTTAGACAAGACATGATCAGACACGTTTAGTCGCAATACTTCACATAGTTGCTTATGAAGCAACATACACTGATTAGTCATTGCAATTAGACATGTCTTCATACGCAACTATGTGGAGTATTGTGACTAAACGTGTCTTGTCTTGACTAACTGGTGTGTGCCTAGCCTAAGAGAGGGCCGGCTTCGCACTAACTCCGCCCTCCTAGGTCAAAAATAAAGACAACGATTCTATTCTATTCTATGCAAAGGTAATTTGAAATTAATGGCATTCTAAGTTAATTCATGAATCACATGAGTTAACAATACCTCAATTACAGATGGAAATAAATTTGAAGTTGCATTTTTTCAAATTCTAATTAATAAATAATTTTTATTAAACGGAAATCCTAATTAAATGCGGTAATTCACCCCGGAGACTTCTGCTAGTGCAAATATTGACAACAGGGTAAACAGCTAGATGGAAATTCGATGAGCGCTACTATTCAAAAATTATTCATCAGCCCGAAAATCGAACTGGGAGGCACTGGGTTCAATTCCCGGGCTGATAAATAATTTTTGTATAGTAGCGCTGATGGAATTTCCATCTAGCTGTTTACCCTGTTGTCAATATTTGCAGTAGCAGAAGTCTTCGGGGTGAATTACAGCATTTAATTAAATAATTTTAATATTTTTACAAACATTTATAATAATTGTATCTCTCTCTCTTTTACAGGTGAGTTTACTCTCTCTCTAAAACAACACTGATGTGCTCTCGGAAGTAAATTGTGAGTAGAAATTTATTTTAAATTTCAGTTCCTTTTCGAGTTTTTTTGACATTTTGCAATTTGTTCCTGTATCATAACTTTCTACAACATTATGAAGCTTGTCTATATTGAGGTCCATGTTATAATGGCAGTAGAGAAACATAGCAGAGCAACGTTGCCGATTCTCTGTCTTAGATCAGCAAGTAATCAACCAATTGTATTAATGCCTTCTATAGACGTTAGCTGATACAGGTTTATTGATGTCATATTAACTGTTCATTCTCGTTTAAAATTATCAATTATATTTTATAATGCAATTTATTATATTTTTCAATAATTTTATAATCAAGATTGGATATTTTGTCAATGAATTATTAATTCTACATTGTTAAAAGACGATCTGACAACAGAACAAAAGGAGAAAGAGATAGCCTTATCTGCTTTGTTGAATGATAGACAAGGATAGCAATACCATTGCTAATCATACACTGCCATTATAACGTGAACCTTTACTATGATAGGTTTATCCCTCGTCTTTGAAACGTGAATCTGATTGCCGGTTGTACAAACACCGTTCAAATTTTAATCGTAATTAATTTCACAAGAACCTCTCTTTTCGAAAAAACCTTCCCTGGTTGGTTCTCGTGGAATTAACAACGATTAAAATTTAACCGGCTTTTGTACAACAGGTAATCAGATCCACGTTTCAAAGTCATAGGATAAGGTCGTCCACTATCGTGAGGTAGAATGGTATTGCCATCCTTGTCTATCATTCAACAAAGCGGATAGCGCTATCTCTTTCTCGCTTTTCTCTGTTGCCAGATCGTCTTTTAACAATATAAAATTAATAATTAACTTAGAAAATATTTCATCTTAATTATGAAAATTCATTATGAAATAATGAAAACATATAGTTTCTTGTTCAATAAAATAATTGATGTTTTTTTAAACGAGAATGAACAGCTGATATTAAATCAATGAACCTGTATCAGCCACCGTCTATAGAAGGCATTGACAAGACAGAGGATCGGCAACGTTGTTCTCTTATCTTTCTTCACTGCCATTGTATCATGAACCTCACTCCAGTCAGATTTAATTCGAAATGCCAGCATGATATTTGCCGTTGTTCATGAGGTAAGCTGAAGGTTTGGGGTGAATTCGACTCTACCTTCAATTCGCATCAGAAAAAGTTGAATAAGACGGGAATGAAGGAGAAGAAGAAGAAGAAGAAGAAGAAAAAGAAGAAGATAGGGGAGGAGGAGGATGAGGATGAGGAGAAGAATGAGGAGGCGGAGGAGTAGGAGGAGGAGTGGGAGGAGGAGAAGAAGAAGAAGAAGGAGTTGAAGGAGGAGATGCAGAAGAAGTAGAAAGAGAAGGAGTAGGAGGAAGAATAGGAGGAGGAGAGAGAATAGGAGGAGGAGAAGAAGTAGAAGGGTGTGAAGAAGAGGGAGAAGAACTAGAAGTAGGAGGAGAAGGAAATGAAGATGAAGAAGAAGATGAGGAAACCCTCTCTGAAAATCTCATTGCAACTAGCCTATGAGAAAACCACCCCAGCTGTGGGAAAGCCCCAATTTTCACCACACCGCGGCATCGAGTTTTCATGCTCAGTTGACTTTTGAATCACTTTGCGACGAAATTCAGTCAAGTCGACTGCGGTAGGAGGAGGTGGAGGAGGAGAAGGAGGATTATGAGGAGGTGTAGAAGAAGAAGAAGGAGAAGGATAAGAATAAGCTGACCGTGTTGAAAACAGAGAAAGGTACGACGTGTGTAGGTGTGTGTGTGTGTGTGTATGAGTATTTGTGCGTGTGTTTGTGTGTGTGTGTGTGTTTGTGTGTGTGTGTGTTTGTGTCTGTGTACACGATATCTCATCTCCCAATTAATGGAATAACTTGAAATTTGGGGCTTAAGGTCCTTACACTATAAGTATCCGACACGAACAATTCCGATCAAATGCAATTCAAGATGGCGGCTAAAATGGCAAAAATGTTGTCAAAAACAGGGTTTTTCGCGATTTTTTCGAAAACGGCTCCAACTATTTTGATCAGACTCATACCTAACATAGTCATTGATAAGCTCTATCAACTGCCACAAGTCCCATATCTGTAAAAATATCAGGAGCTCCGCCTCATCTATGAGATGTTTGGTTTTAGATTCCCAATTATCAGGCCTCAGATACAATTCAAACAAAAAATTTTGAGAGGAAAAGGTTGAGGATGAAAATCTCTAAAATTAATGTTCAGTAACATTTTCACCTAAAATTGAAAATAAGCTCGAAATTCGAGAAAATGTGATTATTTCAATTGCAAACTGTTGGCAACTGTTGATTCTATTAAATCATTCACTATGAACAGATAGCAGACATCGTGTGTCTCTAGCGTTATTGTCCTGTCACCAGCTGGCTTGGATCTTTGTTTATAAGAAGACTTGAGATGCGCGTGAACACTAGCGTCAGGTGATCATTTTTCATAACGGCAAGGAAAGTTGTGTGAGTGCGCCACACCAGATTTTTAAGATATGAGCGCCTGAAGTTTAAATTTTTGGGACAGAACATTTCAAATTTGGTAAGAGATAAATCCATGAGATTTAGAGGATACATTCTTCATGGTATTGTTGATTTAGTAGACACCAGATTTTTCTTCATTTATAGATTCTGCTGCTCTACAGTTCAAGCTTCCAGTACTCCACAGCTTGATAATGTTGTAACAACTGTAACTAGTATCTCAAATTTTCATTATACCTATTCCTTTCCATTCAATATGGATGAATACCACAATATATCACCTTCACAAAAACACAGGAAATAAAACTCCACATAATTCATTTCACATCTATATTTCCAATAACGATACAATTTATACAATTCAATCATAGAATATCAAGTGGGCAGTACAATATTCATTTATTTATTCACATCTCATAATACACAAATCAGATACATGATTCTCTAAGGAACAGGCCTGGCACAAAATTATTATGATTTTCAATCCATGAAATGATAATAATTATATAATTATTAATTATCTATTATTGAATTATTAAACCACACGATAAGTGAGTAAAGCTATAGAGAAACAATAGCTTAAGTAGATATCCCATGGCATAGGGCGTTTATGTCGCAACTTTTACTGTTATCTCAAGCCGATAGTCCACGTAGTTCTTTCCTGTGAAGCTTTATGACGCTGGTAGTCTCTCATATTGGTATCTTTGGTAGAGAGTTAGTGGGGAGGATATTTTTAATATTCTTTCCGAAGAATGGACATTGATATGTCCAAAGCTCCGCCAATTCATGTACATGCATTACTATATAATTATCTATAGTTATTATATTACAAATTACTTTTTCATATCATATACATTTCATAATTATTTTCTTAGTCTATATTATGTAATTCATCTATAATTTTGCTGTATTGTAAGCTATTGTATATAAGTGTATAAGCCAGTATATATTGTAATCTACATAAATAAAGTACTCAATCAATCAATCAATCAATCAATATTGTGCCGTTCATACACTCTTACCTGGTCAAAACAGTAAAAATCAACAAGAATCGTCAGTAATCGGCTTGGGATAACATTAAAAGTTGCGACATAAACGCCCTATACCATGGGATATCTACTTACACTATTGTTTCTCTATGGTAAATCCTATTCATTTATTTCTACATTGATGCATACAATATAATTCTCAACTATGATTGATTGGGGAGGGGGGGACAACAGGCTTAAAGCCAAATACTGTTCATTTCTCGAATTCAGATAGAAATATAATTATTATTTAACGAAAATCCTGAATAAATGCTGTAAATCACCCCGGAGACTTCTGCTACTGCAGACATTGACAACAGGGTTAACAGCTAGATGGAAATTCGATGAGAACTACTATCCAAAAATTAGTTGCCAGCCCGGGAATCGAACCCGGTACCTCACAATTGCTAGTCAGGAATGCTTACCCTTACACCAAACTGACAATTTCTGGATAGCAGCGCTCATGTCAGATAGAAATTGTAACATCATAATAATAATTAATCTAATAAGCATTAATTCCTCTCTGAGTTGCAGCTTAGGATCAAGCTTGGATAAACTTGGGATCAGAATATTCCCAATAATCAGTTGAATTTTTTAGCCAAATTCAAATACGTGTAGGTGGCTCGAACAATCTGAAAAACAAATAAAGTTATATTCATTAACGAAAAAAATATCAGGGACCGAGCTTCGCTCTGGAGTACAAAAGCATGAAAAAATTATTACGAAAGAAGAAATTATAATAATACTAGCAGTCAGGCTCGCTTCGCTCGCCATATCCGTCTAGCCAGGGGGCTCCGCCCCCTGGACCCCCGACTGGATCGTTCAAGAATGAGATCAGCAGGCTCACTTCGCTCGCCTGTATTTTTAATTTGGGCATTTTTATCATAAATGCTAGGACAATCCAGTCGGGGGTCCAGACTAAACGGCTGGCTAAACGGATATGGCAAGCGAAGCGAGCCTGACTGCTAGTAATATAATATTCCCAGGATTGAAGTAGCAGTGCCCAATCAATTTTTCCGCGATAAATGCATTTAAGTCTTCAACTTGGTGCCAACCTAACAAAGTCAACTCAACTTAATGCCAACCTAACAAAATTATTAATTTAGTTGCCAGTTAACAACTGTTTCGAAGAGGTACTCTATCTAGATTATAGTTCTATAGTAACATATGATATGGAAATTTCAATTATAATTAAGAGTTTGGGAGAAGAAGAATATACATTCTAAAAGACGAACTTTACACCTTTAAAAACAACCCTTAGAGTTAAAATATTTCCAAAAGATTTCTTAGTGCGCTCTAAAGGGCCAACTGAACATACCTACCAAATTTGAACGTTTTTGGTCCGGTAGATTTTTAGTTCTGCGAGTGAGTGAGTGAGTCAGTCAGTCAGTCAATCAGTGAGTGAGTGCCATTTCGCTTTTATATATATAGATAAACAGAACAAAATTCTCTGAAATGATCGTGTTTATATTTCACAGCTGGTTATATATTATGTCATCTCATGAATTTCGAAACTTTCGGAGAAGGTGAGAAACGAGAAGTGCGTAGAGGGGTAGAAGACAAAAGGAAAATAGATATTGAAAAGGAAGAAAGGAAAGGTTGGTTAAGAAGAGAGAATGAATAAGATTGGAAGGAGAAGAATGAGGAGAAGAACGGGTAGAAGGTGACAAGACGAAGTGGAGACAGTAGAAAGTAAAGAAGGAGATATAAAAAATATTGCGAAAGGAAGAGAAAAGGGCGAAAGAGAAAGAGTAGTTAAGAAGAGGAAGAAGAAAACAAGAGTAAGAGGAAAAAAGAAGATGAAGGAGAAGTAGGAGAAGAAAAAAGGGAAAGAGTGCATGAAGAAAGAGAAAAATTGAAATTAGAAGAAGAAGATTGAGAAGGAGTGGAGGAAGAAATGGAGAATTTTGAGGAGAAGAACAGGGGAGAAGAAGAAGAAGAAGAAGAAAGAAGAAGAAGAGAGAAGACGAGAAGAAGAAGAAGAAGAAGAAGAAGAGAAGAAGGAAGAGAAGAAGAAGAAGAAGAAGAAGAAGAAGAAGAAGAAGAATAAGAAGAAGAAGAAGAAGAAGAAGAAGAAGAAGAAGAAGAAGAATAGAAAGAAGATAGGAGAAGAAGAATAGGAAGAGGAAGAGGAAGAAGAAGAAGAAGAAGAAGAAGAAGAAGAAGAAGAAGAAGAAGAAGAAGAAGAAGAAGAAGAAGGTGGAGAAGAAGATAAATCATAGAGTCACCTGTGTTATACAGTTCATATCCAATGTGTAGACGTCATAAGGCCTTACAATCATTTCTCTGGTTGATCTAGTGACCATTAGAAGAACTCCTTTTCGGAACCATGCTGGCTTATCGGCCCATTCACACTGACACATTGTCAGTCTCAACATTTCTCCCTGCACAAACAAAATGAAAAACATGTAATAATATGAGACTAGTAGTTCTGTGAACAGTAGACCTCACGCAGTATTCTCATCCACAAGTACCTGATTGAAACTATAGACCTTATGGAAATACAGCAATAGACTGGCTTCTCCACACATCTGTGTAATCACTTGTCAGCTGATTTATGATGAATAATTCTATAGTCTGATTTTTACTCTAATATTGGCGTATGAAGGAAGCTCCTTTTTCCTTTTATACTAATAGTTCTGTTAACAGTAGACCTCACGCAGTATTCTCATCCACAAGTACCTGATTGAAACTACAGACCTTATGGAAATACAGCAATAGACTGGCTTCTCCACACATCTGTGTAATCACTTGTCAGCTGATTTATGATAAATAATTCTATAGTCTGATTTTTAATCTAATATTGGCGTATGAAGGAGGCTCCTTTCTTTTTTTATATTATCCTTGGAATGCAAATTCCCAAAAACCTTGTATATACATCGACGCCCAATTTAAAAAGGAACATACCTGTCAAATTTCATGAAAATCTATTTCCGCGTTTTGCCGTAAATACGCAACATATAAACATTGAAACATCAAGAGAATGCCAAACCGTCGACTTGAATCTTAGACTTCACTTCGCTCGGTCAGATATTCATATTGGCACATTGTTAGCTAGTAGTTCTGTGAACAGTAGACCTCGCGCAGTTATAAACCACAGTCTCCTCTAATACTGTCCATCAGAGTAAATTCTGTCCTGTCCTGTCGTGTCGGAGAGATATCGGTGTATAAACGACTAATTTATTTATTATTCAATTATTTTATAATTTAATTATTGTTGTCTGAGGACATTCATATTTTCCAAATTCCAAGTGTGCTATAGTGAGGTCCACGTTATAATGGCAGTGTTTGATTGGCAATGTATTGCTATCCTTGTCAATCATTCAACAAAGCGGATAGCGCTATCTCTTTCTCGCTCTTCCAGATCGTCTCTTAACAATGTGGAATTGATGATTAATTAACGGAATATTTCATCTTATCCATGAAAATTCATTATAAAATTAAAGGAAAAATATAGATTCTTGCTTAATAAAATATAATTGATAATTATAAACTGGAATGAACAGTTAATATTACATCAATAGATCTGTATCAGCTACCCTCTATAGAAGGCATTGACAAGACGGAGGATCGGCAACGTTGTTCTGCTATCTTCCTCCACTGCCATTATAACATGTACCTCACTATAGTACATGATAATTTACTCTCTTGTACTATTTTAATAATCTGTATTATAATAACTCTTCAATTTCAACTCTTTGGTAGAGAGTTAGTGGGGAGGATATATTGAATATTGTTTCCGAAGAATGGACATTGATATGTCCAAAGCTCCGCCAATTTATGTACATGCATTACAATATAATTATCTATAGTTATTATATTACAAATTGCTTTTTCATATCATATACAGTTCAATAATTATTTTCTTAGTCTATATTATGTAAATTCATCTATAATTTTGCTGTATTGTGAGCTATTGTATATAAGTGTATAAGCCAGTATATATTGTAATCTACATAAATAAAGTACTCAATCAATCTATCAATCGGGAAAAAATTATTATTTGAGTTATTAAATTATTAATTGAATTATTAATCTAATAATCAAATTAGTCTCAAAGAACGCGGATCTTGAAACGCCTGACAGTTTTGTGAGCTCAAATTATCTAGAGTAATTATTTATAATAATTAATTATCTATAAAGAATGATACTCCAACTCTCACCATATCTTTAACCTTTTGTCCATTGGCTGCAATTGAATACATTATGAATAGCATGACCAGATACAGGAATAAATATCTGAGTCTTGTAGTCCAATCATCTATCTGAAATGAAAATTCATTTCATAATAAAATATAATTTTATTATAATATGAAATATAGTTTTCGCCCCACTTTGATGTAATGAGCTAGTTTTCGTGCGTCATATGGAGGCTGAAAATGATTGTTTCTGACCAGGCCGGTAAAATTTTTACAGCCCTAGAGCTGTAAAATAACCTTGAAGTCAGCTGATTCTGATTTGATATGAACGTGCTTACAAAATGGTTTATGAAACGGAATCAGTTTATGCTTCTAGAATTGAATAAGTATTCTACAATAAGATACTATCATTTTATTTGGATGAATAAAATACAGAATCAATTCTATTTTATTAAGCAAGAAATTATATTTTTAAGTAATTCTTTTTCGTAGTTGAGAAGTTTATATTGTGGGAATTATCCATATTGAATGAAAAATACTTAGAAATTGTCAAAAAACCACATATTTATTGATACTTGGAAAGACCGGTTTCGGTTATTACACCATTGTCAATCTCTGAAAATGATTTTCTGATAATCCATTGTCAGTTTATCTCTATCTCTCTCTAGTTTCTAACTATCAATAAATCTGTGTTTTTTTGACAATTTCTTAGTCTTTTTCATTGAATTTAAATAATTTCATAATTAAGATTAAATATTTTATGAATTAATTATCGATTCTACATTGTTGAAGAACGATCTGGCAACAGAGCAAAGCGAGAAAGAGATAGCGCTATCAGCTTTGTTGAATGATAGACAAGGATAGCAATAACATTGCTAATCAAACACTGCCATTATAACGTGGACCTCACTATATACACCTGTTATTTCATTTCCAATCATTCTATGATTAATTTTTTCCCCTGCCGAATAAATAAACTAGTAGCTCTGTGAACAGTAGACCTCACGCAGTATTCTCATCCACAAGTTCCTGATTGAAACTATAATAATAATAATAATATCGAGTGACCTGGCTGGCTCAGGTCTGCGGTCAGAGTTTTCAGAGTTTTGAAACTATAGACCTTATGGAAATGCAGCAATAGACTGGCTTCTCCACACATATGTGTAATCACTTGTCAGCTGATTTATGGTGAATAATTCTATAGTCTGATTTTTACTCTAATATTGGCGTATGAAGGAGGCTCCTTTTTCCTTTTATACTAGTAGTTCTGTGAACAGTAGACCTCACGCAGTATTCTCATCCACAAGTACCTGATTGAAACTATAGACCTTATGGAAATACAGCAATAGACTGGCTTCTCCACACATATGTGTAATCACTTGTCAGCTGATTTATGGTGAATAATTCTATAGTCTGATTTTTACTCTAATATTGGCGTATGAAGGAGGCTCCTTTTTCTTATTATACTAGTAGTTCTGTGAACAGTAGACCTCACGCAGTATTCTCATCCACAAGTACCTGATTGAAACTATGGACCTTATGGACCTCTCACACATCTGTGTAATCACTTGTCAGCTGATTTATGATGAATAATTCTATAGTCATATTTTTAATCCAATATTGGCGTATGAAGGAGGCTCCTTTTTCCTTTTATATTATCCTTGAAATGCAAAATTTCTAAAAACCTTGTATATACGTCGACGCGGAATTAAAGAAGGAACATACCTGTCAAATTTCATGAAAATCTATTACCGCATTTCGCCGTAAATGCGCAACATAAAACATTTGAACATTGAGAGAAATTCCAAGCCGTCGACTTGAATCTTAGACCTCACTTCGCTCGGTCAATGAATAAAAAGTTAAATAAACTTACCATTGTAACAAACACTAGGTAGACACATAGTTGTAGTCCATAGATATTCATCAAACCAATAACGATCCTCCTTGAAACCTTGTCAAGCATTCTCATGTTCCTGAAGAAGTCATCCAAAAATTATCAGCAAAGTTTTCAAAAAGGAGAAATTAATATTTAAGATCACTTGAAATAATACAAATTTTCATGAAATCTATATTATATATAAAAGCGAAATGGCACTCACTCACTGACTGACTGACTGACTCACTCACTCGCAGAACTAAAAATCTACCGGACCAAAAACGTTCAAATTCAGTAGGTATGTTCAGTTGACCCTTTAGAGGCGCACTAAGAACGGATTTGGAAAAATTTTCAAAGATACGCCCAAAATCTGCGTTTTTCCAGCGTTTTTCTAGCGTTTTCTCAGCTTTATCGAGAAAAAATAACAGAAAATGTTCAAATTTAGTACAGAAGCTCAGCTAGGGTGTAATAGCTGTTGTGTTAGAAGGAATTTGCAATAACAAAAGTTAGTTAAAAGATACGCTTAAAATGAGCGTTTTTCCAGCGTTTTTTTCGCTTTTTCTCAGATTTATCGAGAACAAATGAACAGGAATTGTGCAAATTTAGTACAGAAGCTCAGCTGGGGTGTAATAATGTTGTGTTAGAAGGAATTTGCAATAACAAAAGTTAGTTAAAAGATACGCTTGAAATGAGCGTTTTTCCAGCGTTTTTTTTCTCAGATTTATCGAGAACAAATGAAAAGAAACTGTGCAAATTCTGTACAGAAGCTAAGCTAGGGTGTAATAATGTTGTGTTAGAAGAAATTTGAAATAACGCCAAAGATGTAAATTCATCCATAATTTTGCTGTATTGTAAGCTATTTTATATAAGTGTATAGGCCAGTATATATTGTAATCTACATAAATAAAATACTCAATCAATCAATCAATCAATGTCACCTGTTTTAGTTGACTCAATTGAATCACAATAATTCACAGTTGAATCATAATTTACTCTTGAAAACTGTTGTTTTCTCCAAGATCGAAAACTCACTTAAGTTAATGAACTGTGTTCACTTTTCAATTTCTATCCCATATGATGATTTATCCAGTTCCGTGATAATCTTTCCATCTGATAAAAATATTGCTCAACTATTTTGAAATCAATTTTTTTCAAACGCGAATATTATAACTTCTTCGGCATTATTCAGTTCATTTGATCATTTTTTATTTCATCTTCAATCACTTATTAACATTGTTTTCCAAGTGTGAGAATATTGATACTGATGGGCACGCATCATAAAAAATATTGAAACCCTACCTTATAGAAATAGACACGGCCAGACATCTGTGTAATGCATGCAATGAATAATCCACTTGTCAGCTGATTGATTATCAATAACGCTATAGTCTGATTTATCCTATCTTTAAAGTTGATGATATATATTATAGTGATATCAGAGTATGGAGGAATTCATCCTCATAATTTTTCATTTTCATATCATCCTCAAAATGCAGAATTTACAAAAAACCTTGTGTATACATCGACGCGCAGTTGAAAAAGGAATATTCCTGCCGAATCTCATCGAATTCTATCAACGCGTTTGGCCGTAATCGCATTACATACAGACAGACAAAAGCAAATCGAGTTGAAACATAGACCTCACTACGTTCGGTCAATAAATTATCGAGGAAAGAGTTATCTGAATAAGGAATACTCACTCACAAATCCTTTGATGATCGATTACAACCGAATTGAAGAAGATTTTCAACTCTTTTTCATTCATCACACCCCTTTTTCGATTCATAATTTTGAAAGAACAACATAACAGTTCCATATCAGTCACTAGACACTGGAATGTCACGAACAGACTTTTTGCATTCAGCTTCCAGAAATTCACCAGCATAAAATACCAGAAAAAGCTGACGATGTTGATGATGATACGGGCTGAAATTGTGTTGAGAGGGTAGATTTGGGGGTAGAAAATGTGCAGCACTGAGGGAAGTTTGGGGGAATTTTGAGTGGTTGTGAGGGAATTTTGGTGGTGGTCTAGGAAAAGTCGTAGAAACAGTGCTACCAACGGTGTAAACCCGAAGAAGATTTGGAAACTTGTGAAGAGAATCTCGACGGTTCGGCCTAGTCGTGTTACCTGCAAAATAGATTAGATTAGATTACATTAGATACATAAGATAAAAGTTGTATTTTTTCTTGTGGGCTAATTTGAATATAAATACTAGTAGTTCTGTGAGCAGTGGACCTCGCGCTCAGTAAGTTACATTGACCTGTTGTTATGTTTAATTTATCAATTTGAAATCTAGTCTAGAAAAAATCCTAAAAAATAGAGCTATCTGTCCTATCGTACCGTGACGTGTCGTCCAAAAATGTGAGTGTGAGCGCTGTTAACAGGTCTGGCTGCAACTGTCTACAACGTTGATGGAAAGATACATTTTCAAGATTTTCGATGTTTTTGGACGGGTAGTATTATAGTCCACTAGACAGCTGATTTATGATGAATAGTTCTATAGTCTAATTTTACGGTAATATTGGCGTTCAAAGGAACGCCTTTTTCCTTTTGTATTATCCTTAAAATGCGAAATTTCAAAAAACCTCATGTATACGTCGACGCGAGATTCAAAAAGGAAAATACTTGTCAAATTTCATAAAAATCTATTGCTGCGTTTCGCTGTAAATGCGGAACATAAAAACATAAATATGAACAAAAATATGAACATAATAAAGATAAAGAGAAATGCAAAACCGTCGACTTGAATATTAGACCCCACTTCGCTCGGTCAAAAAATATGAATCTCAGTACCATTTTAAATAATTTTATCACAACATTTAAATGACTTGAAAATTGTATTAATGTCCTAAACATGTTGTGATAAAATAATTTAAAATGGTACTGAGATTTATATTTTTATTCAGATAAGAGTTCTTTATTAATGTATGTTACAATATCCACAGGCTTATACACTAATTTACAGTAATGAGGTATACATTAATGACGGTATTGATGAATATTCAATGAATTTTACAAAGTATAAAAAAAGTAATCATTGAGGATGAAGGTTGAATGCAATTGGAATAACGATAGTATAATATTGTGATGAAACTTCATAAATCGCCGGTTTTTCAACAAATAATTTATTATTATTGTCGCATCAACACACGACCAAGAGAGAGAAATAGGATATTGAAGGATTTCATCTATGATACAGTATCATCTTAACTTGATGTACAAAAACATAAATTAATACAGAACTTCCAAACTTTGAATGAATTCTACAAACCATGGCATTTCTTCTCATGCTATTTTTTCTCCAATATTTAACCATATTTGATGCAGTATCACCTCACATGATACAGTATCAACACAATATGATACAGTATCATCCTAACTTGATACACAACACCATGATTCGATACGAAACTTCTAAAACTTTGAATGAATTCTACGAACCATGGCATTTCTTCTCATGCTATTTTTTCTCCAATATTCAACCATATTTGATGCAGTATCACCTCACATGATACAGTATCAACACAATATGATACAGTATCATCCTAACTTGATACACAACACCATGATTCGATACGAAACTTCTAAAACTTTGAATGAATTCTACAAACCATGGCATATCTTCATATGCTCTCTTTGTTCAATGGTATCACCGTAAATGAAACAGTATCATCTCAACTTGATACACAAGAAAAGATTTTGATACAAAATTTTTAAACTTCGAATGCTTTCTACAACCATTACATATCTTCTTATGCTATCTTTTCTCTAAGATTTCACCATGAATGATACAGTATCACCACAATATGATAAAGTATCAACACAATATGATACAGGATTACCAGACATGATACAGTATAATTTTAACTTGGTACACAATAACTTAATTTTATACAAAACTTACAAACTTAAAATGAATTCTACAAACCATGGCATATCTTCTTATGCTATCTTTTCTCTATTGTATCATAATGAATGCAACAGTATTACCACACATGATACAGTATCATTTCAACTTGATACACAACACCTGAATTTGATACAAGACTTTCAAACGTTGAATGTATTCTACAAACCATGTCATATCTTCTTATGCTTTCTTTTCTCTATAGTATCACCATAAATGATACGGTATCACCACACACGATACAGTACCACAACACATGATACAGTATCAACACTGTATCTTTAATTTCATTTACTTTTCCTGGTACCTTTTTCACCTTCTAAAGGATTGAAGGTTTTCCTAGTACATGGATATCCATAGTTGGAAAAACCCTTCAATCTTCCACCCTTTTTTTGCACCACTTTCCTTTCATTTTTTTCTAATGTTTATTGTTGGGTTTTTTTGCATGTATTCTTTTTGTTAATCTCTGTATCAAACTTGTATGTGTGTAAAATAAATGAATGGATAAATCGAATTGAAATTTAACACACATGATAAAGTATCATCTCAACTTGATACACAACACCGAAATTTGATACAGAACTTACCTTGACATCCCTCTCAGCAAGCACCGCTCTATCTCTCTCTCTCAGTGACATGTGTCACATTGTGACATCTTCGCGCATGCGCGTCCGCATATTCAAGCAGCCATGATACAGTATCATCTCAACTTGATACACAACACCATAATTTGATACAAAACTTACCTTGGCATCCCTCTCAGCAAGCACCGCTCTCTCTCGCTCAGTAACCTGTGTCACATTGTGACATCTTTGCGCATGCGCGTCCGCATATTCGAGCAGCCATGATACAGTATCATCTCAACTTGATACACAACACCATAATTTGATACAAAACTTACCTTGGCATCCCTCTCAGCAAGCACCGCTCTCTCTCGCTCAGTAACCTGTGTCACATTGTGACATCTTTGCGCATGCGCGTCCGCATATTCGAGCATCCATGATACAGTATCATCTCAACTTGATACACAACACCATAATTTGATACAAAACTTACCTTGGAATCCCTCTCAGCAAGCACCGCTCTCTCTCGCTCAGTAACATGTGTCACATTGTGACATCTTTGCGCATGCGCATCTGCATATTCGAGCAGCCTGTGTGCTTCTTCTACTGCCAGACAGCCAACAAATCCAAACATGGAGAAATTTATCTCCTTGAGAGTGAGCAGCCTCTGCGTAAACTGTGGCCACTCCATGACCAGACACCAGCCCAAGTCAGCTTGAAGCACAAATGTTGTAGACAGGAATACTCTCGTTACCCAACCGGTGACAGGCCACACACTTCTGAACTGCCTTGTGAACGCCTCATTCATCTATTAAACATAGAAAGAGAGTGAGATCCACTGTATAATGGTAATATTTGTTTGAGCTTTGTGTTGCTATCCTTTTCTATCATTCAACGAAACAGATAGCGCTATCTCTCTCTAGCTTTGCAATGTTGTCTGTTTTCCAGAATATTTTATTACTTTCCTTGCCCTATTACCATAGGTAAGGAAAGTATTGCTTTCCGAAAAAAATTAAGGTACCCCAATTTCTAAATTTCTATACGTTTCAAGGTCCCCTGAGTCCAAAAAAGTGGTTTTTGGTTATTGGTCTGTATGTGTGTGTGTGTATGTGTATGAGTTTATGTGCGTCTATGTACACGATATCTCATCTCCCAATAAACGGAATGACTTGAAATTTGGAAAGTAAGATCCTTACAATATAAGGATCCGACACGAACAATTTCGATCAAATGCGATTCAAAATGGCGGCTAAAGTGGCGAAAATGTTGTCAAAAACAGGGTTTTTCGCGATTTTCTCTAAAACGGCTCAAACTATTTTGATTGAAGTTATACCTAAAATATTCATCGGTAAGCTCTATCAACTGCCACAAGTCCCATATCTCTAAAAATTTCAGGAGCTCCGCCCCATCTATGCAAAGTTTGATTTTAGATTCTCAATTATCAGGCTTCAGATACAAATTATACAAAAAATTTTGAGTGGAAAAGATTGAGCATGGAAATCTCCACAATTAATGCTTAGTAACATTTTCACCTAAAATTGAAAATAAGCTCAAAATTCGAGAAAATGTTATTATTTCAATTGCAAACTGTTGGCAACTGTTGATTCTATTAAATGATTCACTATGGAGAGATAGCAGACCTCGTGTGTCTCCAGTGTTATAGTCCTGTCACCAGCTGGCTCAAATCTTTGAATAGTAGATTTGAGATGCGCTTGAACGCTAGCGTCAGGTGATCAATTTTCATAACGGCAAGGAAAGTTGTGTGAGTGCACCACACCAGATTTTTTTTACTTTTGACAGTAACCTGAAATGGCATTTTAAAAGTAGATAACTAACCATCCTAGACTTCATCCATGCTTCAGTTAGCCTACATGTATAGGTTAGAACTACTCGTACCGGTATAAATAATATTGAAAGGTTATTTCAGAATTATTTCCATTGAAATTACTTATTTTTAATTGGATGTATATTTTCCTATTATTTTTTTAAGAAATTGGAATAGAATACCTACCAAAAAACTCAATTTCTGTTGTTTTGAAATTCAGATCGTTGTATCACAGCATTTCAAATTAGCCGCCATTTCAGGTTTGTATAAAAATAAAGTCTGATCTCAGTTATGGAAGCAAATTTTTGAATCAAATTATGAAAAAATATATCTTCTTGATTTATTTGACATTAAATTGATTTTTTCATTAATGGAATGATAATTATTATTATATCAAACTAGCCGTCAGGCTCGCTTCGCTTTCCATATCCGTCTAGCGAGGGGGGTTCCGCTCCCTGGAGCCCCGACTGGATCGTCCAAGAATGAGATCAGCAGGTCATTGTGATAAGCACTCGCTTCGCTCGCCTGCATTTTTCATTTGAGCGTTTTATCATATGTTAGGGCAATCCAGTCGGGGGTCCAGACTAAACGTCTGGCTAAACGGATATGGCGAGTGAAGCGAGCCTGACGGCTAGTAATATAATATTCCCAGGACTGAAGTACCAGTGCCCAATCAATTTCTCCGCGATAAATGCATTTAAATCTTCAACTTGATGCCAACCTAACAAAGTCAACTCAACTTAATGCCAACCTGACAAAATTATTAATTTTGTTGCCAGTTAAAAACTGTTTCGAAGAGGTACTCTATGTAGATTATAGTTCTATAGTAACATATGATATGGAAATTTCAATTATAATTAAGAGATTGGGAGAAGAAGAATATACATGCTAAAAGACAAACTTCAAACCCTTAAAAACAACCCTTAGAGTTAAAATATTGCCAAAAGATCTTAGTGCGCCTCTAAAGGGCCAACTGAACATACCTACCAAATTTGAACGTTTTTGGTCCGGTAGATTTTTAGTTCTGCGATTGAGTGAGTGAGTGAGTCAGTCAGTCAGTCAGTGCCATTTCACTTTTATATATATATATAGATTCATTGGGATGAATTGAGTAACAGCTTTGTACACTCAGTGGCAAAATGGAGAGACTTGGCAACGTGTTTCTCCTATTTTTCTTCACTGCCATTATAACGTGGACCTCACTATAGAACTAAAGTGAGATCCACGGTATAATGGAAGTATTTGTTCGAGATTTGTGTTGCTATCCTTGTCTATCATACTAGCTGGCCCGGCGAACTTCGTACTGCCAAATAGTTAATGCATCTCATGACAAACTTTAGCTGGATGCACACCTGAGGAGACGCGATACGGCATTCTACATCCAGGTGCTTCCTGCTTATTGGTTTGAATGGAAGAACTCACACACACTGAATCGGCCATGGTGTGGAACGGTGTGATAAGGCAATCTCCATAAGATCAACACTTTGGGCCATATGAATAAAGTTGAGCATTTGCTTATACTTCTAAAATATGGAGCATTTGCTCCATTTGCTATGAATAAACGTGAGCAAAACCTTTTGCCCATGCTCATCAAAAAAAAAATAGTTTGAGCATTTGCTCAAAAGTGAAAGCTTTTGCTCAAAATTGTATGAATAAACTAGAGCATTTGCTCAACTTTTGAAGCAAATGCTTCAAAAAAGGTGAGTCCAGTCTAGAGCAGCTAGAGGTCTATGACCTTTGGCTCATAGTAAAATGGCTCAACTAATCCGTATGAGGAAGTGGAAACTATACCAGATACGATCATAACCAATAGTTGAGAACTATAAAACTCTTATTAGATTCGACCATGATATATATCACCATTATCCCTACAAAAGAATGAATACAGAAGATAGTCATCACAAAATAGGAGATAGGCATTTAAGAAGATTGATTGATTGATTGATTGAGTACTTTATTTATGTAGATTACAATATATACTGCTTATACACTTATATACAATAGCTTACAATACAGCAAAATTATAAACAAACTATCAAACACAACAAATTCCTTCTATAAAGCAAGTATACTTTACTCAAAACTCCCCCAACACATTAAAGACATTGAAACTCGGTCCATAGGCGTATACAAACGCCACATTAATAGATGGCTTTTGGAGGTTGGTAAGATAAGAATTTTAGATTTCCTTAAATCAAATTATACTTTTTGATAAGACTAGCCTCAATGCATGCTGAGTCGGTTGGCCATTGTTCTGATCCGTTTCTCTTGTTCTTGGCTTGACAGTGAGTTTTCTGCCCCTCATTCATTTTTCTCTCTCTTCTTCTTCTTCACAACATACTTCATTTTTCCATCACTCATTTCAATCTTTTCCATCTTTCACATATATTGTCATGTATTTCATTATGTTAACTTATTATGAACTATTGTCATTATGAACTATTCAGATTGTTACTCTTTCCTGCACACAGGCATTTTGCCCATGCATGGAAAAAAATGTGTATTATTTTTTATTTGAAATGTATTTTGTTGGTAAAATGAAATAAATAAATAAATAAATAAATAAATAAATAAATAAATAGATGAATTTACATAATATAGACTAAGAAAATAACTATTGAACTGTATATGATATGAAAAAGCAATTTGTAATATAATAACTATAGATAATAATCATATTGTTATGCATCTACATAAATTGGCGGAGCTTTGGACATATCAATGTCCATTCTTTGGAAGAATATTAAAAATATCCTCCCCACTAACTCTCTACCAAGATGAGAGTGTGGATGATTATAAGAAGGCTATTGATATTATAAGAATATGCTGAAGATTATTATAGAGATGACATTTTTTCACGCTATTATTTCAAAGTTCTAAACTGAACTAACCTAAAACTCTATTCATAAATAGAAAACAGAGGAGACGACGCAAAGACAAGCGGTGCACCCTACTTGCATATTTAGCGCTTCCGTGAACTATAAAAACAAATTAAGGGTACAAAAGCGAATCAGCTGATGAAAAATCTTTAAAATACGTGAGCATTTGCTCCAGAGTTCAGGAGCATAAGGTAAGAGTATAAGGTGAAGCTTATTCATATCAAAATGAGCAAATGCTTTTGCTTCTACCTTTTGCTCATGAGCAAAACCTTATGCTCCATGCTCTTGCTCATGAGCATTTGCTCTGGTTTTATTCATATGGGCCATTGTATCACCAAGCCGCGCCTCCTCAGGTGTGCTTAGCCTTAGCTTAATCTGATGCACTATGAAATTATCCAACAATCAGTATTCACTTTTATATCTCAATATGGACTTCCTAAGTGCTCAGTTAGTTGTGCAGCAGTTTATATTTTTAGTTATAGTTGAGTGCAGTTTGCTGGAAATTGAATGCTATACTTCCAAACTTTGAATGAATTCTACAAGCCATGCATATTATCTCTTACTATCACCACGAAATGTTACAGTATCACCACAATATGATACAGTATCAACACACATGATACAGTATCTTAACCTATGATAAAGTATCAACACAATATGATACACTACCATCTCAACTTGATACTCTCACCATTATTTGATACAAAACTTATAAACTTTGAATGAATTCTACAAGCCATGGCATATCTCTGTATGCTATCACACGAAATGTTACAGTATCTCCACAATATGATACAGTATCACACAATATGATACAGTATCAAGACAAAATGATACAGTATCAACACACATGATACAGTATCATCACAGTATGATACAGTATCATCTCAACTTGATACACAACACCATATTCTGATACAAAACTTACAAACTTTGAATGAATTCTACAAGCCATGGCATATCATCTTATGTTATCACCACAAAATGTTACAGTATCACCACAATATGATACAGTATCAACACACATGATACAGTATCTTAACCTATGATAAAGTATCAACACAATATGATACACTACCATCTCAACTTGATACTCATCACCATTATTGATACAAAACTATAAACTTTGAATGAATTCTACAAGCCATGGCATATCTCTGTATGCTATCACCACGAAATGTTACAGTATCTCCACAATATGATACAGTATCACCACAATATGATACAGTATCAAGACAAAATGATACAGTATCAACACACATGATACAGTATCATCACAGTATGATACAGTATCATCTCAACTTGATACACACACCATATTCTGATACAAAACTTACAAACTTTGAATGAATTCTACAAGCCATGGCATATCTTCTTATGCTATCACCACAAAATGTTACAGTATCACCACAATATGATACAGTAGCAACACATATGATACAGTATCATAACCTATGATAAAGTACAAACAATATGATACAGTATCATCTCAACTTGATACACAACACCATAATTTGATACAAAACTTACAAACTTTGAATGAATTCTACAAACCATGGCATATCATCTTATGCTATCACCACGAATTGTTACAGTATCAACACAATATGATAAAGTATCAACACATATAATGCAGTATCAACACAATATGATACACTATCATCTCAATTTGATACACAACACCATATTCTGATACAAAACTTACAAACTTTGAATGAATTCTACAAACCATGGCATATCATCTTATGCTATCACCACTAAATGTTACAGTATCACCTCAATATGATACAGTATCAACACACATGATACAGTATCATAATCTTTGATAAAGTATCAACACAATGTGATACACTACCATCTCAACTTGATACACAACACCATAATTTGATACAAAACTTACAAACTTTGAATGAATTCTACAAACCATGGCATATCTTCTTATGCTATCACCACAGAATTATACAGTATCAACACAATATGATACAATATCAATACACATGATACAGTATTATCACATATGATACAGTATCAACAAAATATGATACACTACCATCCCAACTTGATACACAAGATCATAATTTTATACAGAACTTCCAAACTTTGAATAGATTCTACAAACCATGGCATATCTTCTTATGCTATCACCACAGAATTATACAGTATCAACACAAAATGATACAGTATCATCTTAACTTGATACATAACATCATAGTTTTATAAAAAAACTTCCAAATTCCGAACGAATTTTACAAGCAATGACATATCATCTTATGTTAACATCACATAATGATACAGTATCACCACAATATGATACAGTATCAACACACATGATACAGTATCATAACCTATGATAAAGTATCACCACAATATGATACAGTATCACCACAATATGATAAATGATCACAACAAATGAAACAGTATCATCTCAACTTGATACTTTACACCATAATTTGATATATACAGTTATCCTTTCTTGAATTCAGTGACATAGTAGAAAATCGGTAATACTGCTCTCCTATCTTTCTTCACTACTATTATAACGTGGACATTACTATGGACATATTATTTATAAATATTATAATATCCATTATGTTATAATGAAGAAAAGAACTGGCTTCTACACTTGGGGGATAGGAAATTCACGAATGACGCATCATCACTATGGTATCACCATGAATGATACAGTATCCCCACGATATGATACAGTATCATCTCACCTTGATACACAACATCATCACATCTCAACTACTCAACTGATTTAATTGAAATTTTTCACATAGTTTTCTAATTCTCCGAGGACGGTTATAAACCTATTTCAAATTCTTCAAGATTTCAGTACGCCAAGTTCAAGGTTTGTTAAGTTTTTAAAGAATATGATACAGTATCACTACACATAATACAGTATCATCTCAACTTGATATCCGACAATATGACGTCTCAACTACTCAACTGGTTAACTTGAAATTTTGCATGGAAATTACTAATTCACCTAGGATGGTTATAACTTATTTTCAATTTTTCTTCAAGATTTCATTGCGACAAGTTTTCAGTTTCTCAAGTTTTCAATTAGTTCCCTTTTGGAGCATGGGCTACGTGCTAGACGCCATTTTACTTACCTTCCTAGCTCACAACCAAAAAAATCTGGTGTGGCGCAATCACACAACTTTCCTTGCAGTTATGAACATTGATCACCTGACGCTAGTGTTCCCGCGCATTTCAAGTCTACTATTCAAAGATCTAAGCCAGCTGGTGACAGGACAATAACGCTGCAGACACACGAAGTATGCTATCTCTTCATAGTGAATGATTTAATAGAATCAACAGTTGCCAACAGTTTGCAATTTAATAATCACATTATCTCGGAATTCAAGCTTATTTCCAATTTTAGGTGAAAATGCTACTGAACATTAATTGTAGAGATTTTTATGCTCAATCTTTTCCACTTGGAATTTTCAGTTAAATTGTATATGAAGGCTGATAATTGAGAATCTAAAATCAAACTTTGCATAGATGGGGCAAAGCTCCTGAAATTTTTCACAGATATAAGACTTGTTGCAGTTGATAGAGCTTATCAATGACTATTCCAGGTATAAATTTGATCAAAATCGTTGGAGCCGTTTTTGAGAACATCGCGAAAAACCCTGTTTTTGACAACATATTCGTCATTTTAGCCACCATCTTGAATTGCATTTGATCGAAATTGTTCGTAACGGTTCCTTATATTGTATGGACCTTAAGTTAAAATTTCAAGTCATTCCCTTAATTGGGAGATGATATATCGTGTACACAGACGCACATACACTCATACCCACACACACACACCACACACACACCACACACACACAACAACACACACACACACACACACACACACACCACACACACACACACACACACACACACACACACACACACACCACACACACACCACACACACACACACACACACACACACACACACAACACACACACACACACACACACACACACACACACACACACACACACACACACACACACACACACACACACACACACACACACACACACACACACACACACACACACACACCACACACACACACACACACACACACACACACCACACACACCACACACACCACCACACACACACACACACACCACACACACACACACACACACCACACACACACACACAACACACACACACACACACACACACACACACACCACACACACACACACACACACACACATATACACACACACATGCAGACCAATACCCAAAAACCACTTTTTTGGACACAGGGGATCTTGAAACGTATAGAAATTTGGAAATTGGGGTACCTTAATTTTTTTCGGAAAGCAATACTTTCCTTACCTATGATATTGGGCAAGGAAAGTGAAAATACATTCATGATACACCTTTAACTACCCTCGGTAAATAAGGAATCTATATGCAGAATTTCAAGTTAATCAGTTGAGTAGTTGAGACGTGATGATGCGTCATTCGTGAATTTCCTATCCTCCACGTGTATAAGCCAATACTTTCCTTTATCATATTGTATAATTTGTAAATTACTGGTTTCAAATACCTTGTATAGTTAGCTGGAGTTCCCAAATATGTTGTAAGATTCGAGAGAGTATAGACAAGCCTGTCTATAGATTGTTTAGAGTCACTCTGAATTGAAAAAAAGGTTTTTTGTATGACCATAGAGAAACAATAGCATAAGTAGATATGCCATGGTATAGGGTGTTTATGTCGCAACTTTTACTGTTATCTCAAGCCAATAGTTCATGTAATTCTTTCCCGTGAAGCTGTGTGACACTGGTAGTCTCTCATATTGTGCCGTTCATACACTCGTACCCCAACAAAACAGTAAGAATCGACAATAATCGACAGTAATCGGCTTGAGATAACAGTAAAAGTTGCGACATTAACGCTCTATACCATGGCATATCTACTTACGCTATTGTTTCTCTATGGTATGACACTGTAGAATGGCCAAACTGAACTAGATGCTTCTAGGTCCACAACACACTCAAAAGATAACCGAGACAAGAGACGGGTCTACATTTATATATAGTCTACTCTCAGATAACACTGAATATTTTATCATCTTCATCATCATCAAATTCTTCTTCTTCTTCTTCCACTACTTCTTCTTCTTCTTCTTCTTCTTCTTCTTCTTCTTCTTCTTCTTCTTCTTCCTCTTCTTCTTCTACGTCTTCTACCTCTCCTACCAGATCTTCTTCTCCTTTTACTTCTTCCTCATCTTACCCTTCCACCCCTTCTTCTTCTTCTACTTCTACTCCTACCTCTTCTTCATCCACTCCTTCCTCTTCCTCTTCTCCTTCTTCTTCTTCTTCTCCTCCCACTTCTATTTCTCCTTCTTCTTCTTCTCCCTCTCCAACTATCTCTTCTTCTTCTCCCTCTCCAACTATCTCGTCTTCTTCTTTTTTTTTCTTCTTCTTCTTCTTCTTCATCTACTTCAATTCCTGCCGTCATAATCGTCAGGTCATCATCATTTTCTTGTCGAAACTTTGCGATAATAGCCTAATTGTTTTGACAGCTCCGGTCTTCTCAGAATAATTAACTGTTCCAATATTCTGTTCTTAGCAGTGATTTTCTTCTACTAAACGTGAAACGTTTAGGACGCCTTTCAACGAGCGTTTTAAACGCTTTTGTTTAGATATAAACGTACAAGTATTTGAACTCTACTTGTGAATGACTTAAATTCTCCTTCTTCTTCTTCTTCTTCTTCTTCGTCTTCTTCTTTCTCCTTCTCCTTCTTCTTCTCCTTCTTCTTCTAAAACGTCTGTTTTGGGTGATAACTTATCGTCTCCGTTTTTGATTTAGTATGCAATGCTTTAAACGCTTTCAATAATTATAGGGTTAGAAAAAGATTCAACACTATTTTTCATCTTGGTTGTCACCTCACTTTTATCTCTCTTCTTCTTCTCATTCTTCTTCTTCTTCTTCTCATCCCCTTCTTCTTATACCCTACTTTTTCTCCCCCCTGATAGTTTTCACTTTCCTTGCCCTATTACCATAGGTAAAGAAAGTATTGCTTTCCGAAAAAAATTAAGGTACCACAATTTCTAAAATTCTATACGTTTTAAGGTCCCCTGAATCCAAAAAAGTGGTTTTTGGGTATTGGTCTGTATGTGTGGTGTGTGTGTGTGTGTGTGTGTGTGTGTGTGTGTGTATGTGCGTCTGTGTACACGATATCTCATCTCCCAATTAACGGAATAACTTGAAATTTGGAACTTAAGGTCCTTAAACTATAAGGATCCGACACGAACAATTTCGATCAAATGCGATTCAAGATGGCGGCTAAAATGGCGAAAATGTTGTCAAAAACAGGGTTTTTCGCGAATTTCTCAAAAATGGCTCCAACGATTTTGATCAAATTTATACCTAAAATAGTAATTGATAAGCTCTATCAACTGCCACAAGTCCCATATCTGTAAACATTTCAGGAGCTCCGCCCCATCTATGCAAAGTTTGATTTTAGATTTTCAATTATCAGATCTCAGATATAATTTAAACGAAAAATTTCGAGTGGAAAAGATTGAGCATGGAAATCTCTTCAATCAATGTTCAGTAACATTTTCACCTAAAATTGAAAATAAGCTTGAAATTTGAGAAAATATAATTATTCAATTGCAAACTTTTGGCAACTTTTGATTCTATTGAATCATCCACTATGAAGAGATAGCAGATCTCGTTTGTATCCAGCGTTATTGAACTGTCACCAGCCGGCTCAGATCTTTGACTTGAGATGCGCGTTTACACTAGCGTCAGGTGATCAATTTTCATAACGACAAGGAAAGTTGTGTGAGTGCGCCACACCAGATTTTTCCTATTTTCTCTTACAACTCATCTCTTTTCCTTTTTATTTTCGTTTCCTCCTTCTCCTTCTTCTTCTCCTCCTTCTTCCTTTCATTCTTCTCCTTCTCCAAATTCCTATTCTTGTTAAATTCTTCTCAAATTTGTGAAGTGAACAACTAAAGACTCACCACTATTTCGGACTATGTGTAACGTTATCTAAATTTGGGAGAGGAATAGCACAAGGTTATCTTTTTTTTTCTCTCCGTATCATTTTGATGATGTACTTATTGTATCAATTGAATTAAAGTACTGTACTAACTAAAAAACATTTAATGCAAAACTTTATTCACTGTACTATACAATATTATTGTTCAAAATTTGAAAAGAAAATACTGAGAAAACAATTGATGTAAAACATTATTATAACAACTGTACTATATAATTATAAATTGTTTTTGAAGAATAAATATATTGAGATAATTTTTTATCTCAGTTCTCCGCAGTTTACAAAGATGTTCATTGCCGGAAATTGTTCACCACATTCATATAGGTGTATGATCCTTTGATAATCTGAAACAATATGATAACATAATTAACAATAAATTAATCAAAGTATACATCCATCAAATACATTCTCAATTTGACAAAATTTAAAGAAGGTAATATAATAACATATGAAAATGTTCCAATATAATATAATAGTAGTATATTAAAAAATGTTACATATACTATTTTTAAATAATTTTTTTTTATATATTGAAGAAGAAGGGGGAGAAGAAGGAGAAAAAGAAGAAGGAGAAAAAGAAGAAGGAGAAGAAGAAGAAGGAGAAAAAGAAGGGAAATCACTTACAAAATTGATTTTCTCGCATACTTACATTGTCAATCAACTCACATGATACAGTATCGCCACAATATGATACAATATCATTTAACTTGATACACACATCATGATTTGTTACAAAACTACCAAATGAATTCTACAAACCATGGCATATCTTCTTATGCTATCCTTTCTGCATAGTCTTACCATAAATATTAGTCTTAGCATAATATTATAATCTAGAATATTTCTTTTGTAAGTTTTTATTTTGTATTTTGTTTTTATGGGCAATAAAGATGTTTGAAAAAATGATACAGTAGCAACTCACATGATACAGTATCATCTCAACTTGATACACAACACCATAATTTGACACTTCTAGACTTCCAAATGAATCCTACAAACCATGACATATCTCTTTATGCTATCGTTTCTCTATGGTATCACCAAAAATGATACAGTATCAATTCACATGATACAGTATCACCCCAATATGATACAATATCATCACAACTTGATACACAACACCATAATTTGACACTTCTAAACTTCCAAATGAATCCTACAAACCATGGCATATCTCTTTATGCTATCGTTTCCCTATGGTATCACCAAAAATGATACAGTATCACCAATATATGATACAATATCATCTCAACTTGATACACAACACCTTGATTTGAAACCAAACTTCCAAATGAATTCTACAAACCATGGCATATCTCTTTATGCTATCGTTTCTCTATGGTATCACCAAAAATGATACAGTATCAAATCACATGATACAGTATCACCACATATGATACAGTATCATCTCAACTTGATACAGAACACCATAATTTGACACTTCTAAACTTCCAAATGAATCCTACAAACCATGGCTTATCTCTTTATGCTATCGTTTCTCTATGGTATCACCAAAAATGATACAGTATCATCACAATATGATACAGTATCATCACAACTTGATACACAACACCATAATTTGACACTTCCAAACTTCCAAATGAATCCTACAAACCATGGCATATCTCTTTATGCTATCTTTCCCCTATAGTATTAACATCAATGATACAGTATCAACTCAGATGATACAGTATCATCTCATCTTGATACACAACTCCATAATTTGATACTAAGCTTCCAAACTTTGAATGAATTCTACAAACCATGGCATATCTTGCTATGCTATCTTTCCTCTATAGTATTAACATCAATGATACAGTATCAACTCACATGATACAGTATCACCTCAACTTGATACACAACACCCTGATTTGATACGAAACTACCAAATGAATTCTACAAACCATGGCATATCTCTTTATGCTATCGTTTCTCTATGGTATCACCAAAAAAGATACAGTATCAATTCACATGATAAAGTATCACCACTATATGATACAGTATCATCTCAAATTGATACAGAACACCATAATTCGATACAAAACCTCCAAACTTTCGATGAATTCTACAAACCATGTCATATCTCTTTATGCTATCCTTTCTCTATGGTATCACCAAAAATGATACAGTATCAATTCACATGATACAGTATCACCACAATATGATACAGTATCATCTCAACTTGATACACAACATCATAATTTGACACTTCTAAACTTCCAAATGAATCCCACAAACCATGGCATATCTCTTTATTCTATCGTTTCTCTATGGTATCACCAAAAATTGTACAGTATCAATTCACATGATACAGTATCACCCCAATATGATACAGTATCATCTCAACTTGATACACAACATCATAATTTGATACAAAACTTCCAAACTTAGAATGAATCCTACAAACCATGGCATATCTTGTTATGTTATCTTTCCTCTATGCTAATATACTTACATTGGCAATACAGTTCATATTGATGGTGTAGAGACCATATGGCTTGATGACCAGTTCCCTTGTAGTTCGTATCAGCATGGTGAGAATTGTTTTCTTAAACCATTCTGGTTTATCAGTCCATGGACAATTAGCGAGCGCTGTTCGTATTGCGAACCCCTTATGCAAAAGAAAAATTGATTGAATAAATATAGTATATTACGCTACAAGCACAGAAAGTTAGTGTTTACGGTATGAGGATAGTTTCCCGAAAATGATATCCGAATACCGTGAACACCTTTCTGAGTCGTGTACGATATTTTTCGCCAGTCGCGTATGATATTTTTCGCCACACTACAGGTATTGATTGATTGATTGATTGATTGAGTACTTTATTTATGTAGATTACAATACTCACTGGCTTATACACTTATAAACAATAGCTTACAATACAGCAAAATTATAGATGAATTTACATAATATAGACTAAGAAATAATTATTGAACTGTATATGATATGAAAAAGCAATTTGTAATATAATAACTATAGATAATAATCATATTGTAATGCATGTACATAAATTGGCGGAGCTTTGGACATATCAATGTCCATTCTTCGGAAAGAATATTAAAAATATCCTCCCCACTAACTCTCTACCAAACCAAGTATAGCCTACATACCAAGTATAGCCTATATACCTACTATACCAAGTTATAGCTGACGCTAAAAAGTTAGGCGGTTTCGTGGGTCTCTTGTGCGTTCCAACAGTTGATGTTGTCAAGTAGAGTTGTCATCTAGCTTGGCAAAAAATAGATGCATTGCATTAGCTGTGAGTAGGTTATACCATGTGACCCACAAACCCGCCTAACTTTCTGGCACCAGCTATATAAGAATAATAAATTGAATAAGAATGTTTCATAAGGGGGGGGGGAAGAAACTTTGATGTCTCATATCTCAAGAACCAGACGTCGTAGGGTACTCAAAGTGGGGTGAAAATTTCCGATCTCACCCTCCTGAACACAATGCACCATATGGCACAGTTGTCCAAACACATTTTCAAAAATTTTCAAAGAGCGACCGGAAAGGGTACTCTCTCGACTTGGCCGGAAAGAAACCTGTTCTGACGTCAGACAAGAGTCGTCTGCAAACAATGTCTTTCAGATCTACGTAGGGACTGGAAAACAGCTGCTTTCTGTGCAGTGTGGCGAAAATAAAATATCGAGGACCGAGCTTCGCTCTAGAGTACAAAAGCATAAAAAATGTATTATGGAAGAAGAAATTATAATAACATTCATACAGAAATGTTCTATCTAATCACAGTGAATTGAGATTAATTCCCAAAGGAAAGGCAGAAATTCTCCTCGCAAAGGCCCAGTTGCACAAAAGCAGGTTAGATTCTAATCCTGATTAACTTCACGTGAACCAAAACCAAGAAGACCATTTCGAAAGATGGATCTACTGGAATTAATCAGGATTGAAAATAAACCGGCTTTTCTGCAACCGGCACTAAGTACCTGATTGAATGATTAAAATAGTTTAACAGCTTAGTCATAATTTTGACACAGTCCCACACACATGAACTCGCTCACTCACTCCATCACCAACAGACGACGAAAAAATTATTATCAGCTGTTTTTCCAAGG
>NC_052512.1:42760844-42796990 GCF_014356525.2 Nilaparvata lugens
ATCTATGAGATGTTTGGTTTTAGATTCCCAATTATCAGCCTCAGATACAATTCAAACAAAAATTTTGAGAGGAAAAGGTTGAGGATGAAAATCTCTAAAATTAATGTTCAGTAACATTTTCACCTAAATTGAAAATAAGCTCGAAATTCGAGAAAATGTGATATTTCAATTGCAAACTGTTGGCAACTGTTGATTCTATTAAATCATTCACTATGAAAGATAGCAGACATCGTGTGTCTCTAGCGTTATTGTCCTGTCACCAGCTGGCTTGGATCTTTGTTTAAAGAAGACTTGAGATGCGCGTGAACACTAGCGTCAGGTGATCATTTTTCCATAACGGCAAGGAAAGTTGTGTGAGTGCGCCACACCAGATTTTTAAGATATGAGCGCCTGAAGTTTAAATTTTGGGACAGAAATTTCAAATTTGGTAAGAGATAAATCCATGAGATTTAGAGGATACATTCTTCATGGTATTGTTGATTTAGTAGACACCAGATTTTTCTTCATTTATAGATTCTGCTGCTCTACAGTTCAAGCTTCCAGTACTCCACAGCTTGATAATGTTGTAACAACTGTAACTAGTATCTCAAATTTTCATTATACCTATTCCTTTCCATTCAATATGGATGAATACCACAATATATCACCTTCACAAAAACACAGGAAATAAAACTCCACATAATTCATTTCACATCTATATTTCCAATAACGATACAATTTATACAATTCAATCATAGAATATCAGTGGGCAGTACAATATTCATTTATTTATTCACATCTCATATACACAAATCAGATACATGATTCGCTAAGGAACAGGCCTGGCACAAATTATTATGATTTTCAATCCATGAAATGATAATAATTATAAATTATTATTATCTATTATTGAATATTAAACCACACGATAAGTGAGTAAAGCTATAGAGAAACAATAGCTTAAGTAGATATCCCATGGCATAGGGCGTTTATGTCGCAACTTTTACTGTTATCTCAAGCCGATAGTCCACGTAGTTCTTTCCTGTGAAGCTTTATGACGCTGGTAGTCTCTCATATTGGTATCTTTGGTAGAGAGTTAGTGGGGAGGATATTTTTAATATTCTTTCCGAAGAATGGACATTGATATGTCCAAAGCTCCGCCAATTCATGTACATGCATTACTATATATTATCTAAGTTATTATATTACAAATTACTTTTTCATATCATATACAGTTCATAATTATTTTCTTAGTCTATATTATGTAATTCATCTATAATTTTGCTGTATTGTAAGCTATTGTATATAAGTGTATAAGCCAGTATATATTGTAATCTACATAAATAAAGTACTCAATCAATCAATCAATCAATCAATATTGTGCCGTTCATACACTCTTACCTGGTCAAAACAGTAAAATCACAAGAATCGTCAGTAATCGGCTTGGGATAACAGTTAAAGTTGCGACATAAACGCCCTATACCATGGGATATCTACTTACACTATTGTTTCTCTATGGTAAATCCTATTCATTTATTTCTACATTGATGCATACAATATAATTCTCAACTATGATTGATTGGGGAGGGGGGACCACAGGCTTAAAGCCAAATACTGTTCATTTCTCGAATTCAGATAGAAATATAATTATTATTTAACGAAAATCCTGAATAATGCTGTAAATCACCCCGGAGACTCTGCTACTGCAGACATTGACAACAGGGTTAACAGCTAGATGGAATTCGATGAGAACTACTATCCAAAAATTAGTTGCCAGCCCGGGAATCGAACCCGGTACCTCACAATTGCTAGTCAGGAATGCTTACCCTTACACCAAACTGACAATTTCTGGATAGCAGCGCTCATGTCAGATAGAAATTGTAACATCATAATAATAATTAATCTAATAAGCATTAATTCCTCTCTGAGTTGCAGCTTAGGATCAAGCTTGGATAAACTTGGGATCAGAATATTCCCAATAATCAGTTGAATTTTTTAGCCAAATTCAAATACGTGTAGGTGGCTCGAACAATCTGAAAAACAAATAAAGTTATATTCATTAACGAAAAAAATATCAGGGACCGAGCTTCGCTCTGGAGTACAAAAGCATGAAAAAATTATTACGAAAGAAGAAATTATAATAATACTAGCAGTCAGGCTCGCTTCGCTCGCCATATCCGTCTAGCCAGGGGGCTCCGCCCCCTGGACCCCCGACTGGATCGTTCAAGAATGAGATCAGCAGGCTCACTTCGCTCGCCTGTATTTTTAATTTGGGCATTTTTATCATAAATGCTAGGACAATCCAGTCGGGGGTCCAGACTAAACGGCTGGCTAAACGGATATGGCAAGCGAAGCGAGCCTGACTGCTAGTAATATAATATTCCCAGGATTGAAGTAGCAGTGCCCAATCAATTTTTCCGCGATAAATGCATTTAAGTCTTCAACTTGGTGCCAACCTAACAAAGTCAACTCAACTTAATGCCAACCTAACAAAATTATTAATTTAGTTGCCAGTTAACAACTGTTTCGAAGAGGTACTCTATCTAGATTATAGTTCTATAGTAACATATGATATGGAAATTTCAATTATAATTAAGAGTTTGGGAGAAGAAGAATATACATTCTAAAAGACGAACTTTACACCTTTAAAAACAACCCTTAGAGTTAAAATATTTCCAAAAGATTTCTTAGTGCGCCTCTAAAGGGCCAACTGAACATACCTACCAAATTTGAACGTTTTGGTCGGTAGATTTTTAGTTCTGCGAGTGAGTGAGTGAGTCAGTCAGTCAGTCAATCAGTGAGTGAGTGCCATTTCGCTTTTATATATATAGATAAACAGAACAAAATTCTCTGAAATGATCGTGTTTATATTTCACAGCTGGTTATATATTATGTCATCTCATGAATTTCGAAACTTTCGGAGAAGGTGAGAAACGAGAAGTGCGTAGAGGGGTAGAAGACAAAAGGAAAATAGATATTGAAAAGGAAGAAAGGAAAGGTTGGTTAAGAAGAGAGAATGAATAAGATTGGAAGGAGAAGAATGAGGAGAAGAACGGGTAGAAGGTGACAAGACGAAGTGGAGACAGTAGAAAGTAAAGAAGGAGATATAAAAAATATTGCGAAAGGAAGAGAAAAGGGCGAAAGAGAAAGAGTAGTTAAGAAGAGGAAGAAGAAAACAAGAGTAAGAGGAAAAAAAGAAGATGAAGGAGAAGTAGGAGAAGAAAAAAGGGAAAGAGTGCATGAAGAAAGAGAAAAATTGAAATTAGAAGAAGAAGATTGAGAAGGAGTGGAGGAAGAAATGGAGAATTTTGAGGAGAAGAAAAAGGAGAAGAAGAAGAAGAAGAAGAAGAAGAAGAAGAAGAAGACGAGAAGAAGAAGAAGAAGAAGAAGAAGAGAAGAAGGAAGAGAAGAAGAAAGAAGAAGAAGAAGAAGAAGAAGAAGAATAAGAAGAAGAAGAAGAAGAAGAAGAAGAAGAAGAAGAAGAAGAATAGAAAGAAGATAGGAGAGAAGAATAGGAAGAGGAAGAGGAAGAAGAAGAAGAAGAAGAAGAAGAAGAGGAAGAAGAAGAAGAAGAAGAAGAAGAAGAAGAAGAAGAAGGTGGAGAAGAAGATAAATCATAGAGTCACCTGTGTTATACAGTTCATATCCAATGTGTAGACGTCATAAGGCCTTACAATCATTTCTCTGGTTGATCTAGTGACCATTAGAAGAACTCCTTTTCGGAACCATGCTGGCTTATCGGCCCATTCACACTGGCACATTGTCAGTCTCAACGTTTCTCCCTGCACAAACAAAATGAAAAACATGTAATAATATGGGACTAGTAGTTCTGTGAACAGTAGACCTCACGCAGTATTCTCATCCACAAGTACCTGATTGAAACTATAGACCTTATGGAAATACAGCAATAGACTGGCTTCTCCACACATCTGTATAATCACTTGTCAGCTGATCTATGATGAATAATTCTATAGTATGATTTTTACTCTAATATTGGTGTATGAAGGAGGCTCCTTTTTCCTTTTATACTAGTAGTTCTGTTAACAGTAGACCTCACGCAGTATTCTCATCCACAAGTACCTGATTGAAACTATAGACCTTATGGAAATACAGCAATAGACTGGCTTCTCCACACATCTGTGTAATCACTTGTCAGCTGATTTATGATGAATAATTCTATAGTCTGATTTTTACTCTAATATTGGCGTATGAAGGAGGCTCCTTTCTCCTTTTATACTAGTAGTTCTGTGAACAGTAGACCTCACGCAGTATTCTCATCCACAAGTACCTGATTGAAACTACAGACCTTATGGAAATACAGCAATAGACTGGCTTCTCCACACATCTGTGTAATCACTTGTCAGCTGATTTATGATGAATAATTCTATAGTCTGATTTTTACTCTAATATTGGCGTATGAAGGAAGCTCCTTTTTCCTTTTATACTAATAGTTCTGTTAACAGTAGACCTCACGCAGTATTCTCATCCACAAGTACCTGATTGAAACTACAGACCTTATGGAAATACAGCATAGACTGGCTTCTCCACACATCTGTGTAATCACTTGTCAGCTGATTTATGATAAATAATTCTATAGTCTGATTTTTAATCTAATATTGGCGTATGAAGGAGGCTCCTTTCTTTTTTTATATTATCCTTGGAATGCAAATTCCCAAAAACCTTGTATATACATCGACGCCCAATTTAAAAAGGAACATACCTGTCAAATTTCATGAAAATCTATTTCCGCGTTTTGCCGTAAATACGCAACATATAAACATTGAAACATCAAGAGAAATGCCAAACCGTCGACTTGAATCTTAGACTTCACTTCGCTCGGTCAGATATTCATATTGGCACATTGTTAGCTAGTAGTTCTGTGAACAGTAGACCTCGCGCAGTTATAAACCACAGTCTCCTCTAATACTGTCCATCAGAGTAAATTCTGTCCTGTCCTGTCGTGTCGGAGAGATATCGGTGTATAAACGACTAATTTATTTATTATTCAATTATTTTATAATTTAATTATTGTTGTCTGAGGACATTCATATTTCCAAATTCCAAGTGTGCTATAGTGAGGTCCACGTTATAATGGCAGTGTTTGATTGGCAATGTATTGCTATCCTTGTCAATCATTCAACAAAGCGGATAGCGCTATCTCTTTCTCGCTCTTCCAGATCGTCTCTTAACAATGTGGAATTGATGATTAATTAACGGAATATTTCATCTTATCCATGAAAATTCATTATAAAATTAAAGGAAAATATAGATTCTTGCTTAATAAAATATAATTGATAATTATAAACTGGAATGAACAGTTAATATTACATCAATAGATCTGTATCAGCTACCCTCTATAGAAGGCATTGACAAGACGGAGGATCGGCAACGTTGTTCTGCTATCTTCCTCCACTGCCATTATAACATGTACCTCACTATAGTACATGATAATTTACTCTCTTGTACTATTTTAATAATCTGTATTATAATAACTCTTCAATTTCAACTCTTTGGTAGAGAGTTAGTGGGGAGGATATATTGAATATTGTTTCCGAAGAATGGACATTGATATGTCCAAAGCTCCGCCAATTTATGTACATGCATTACAATATAATTATCTATAGTTATTACAAATTGCTTTTTCATATCATATACAGTTCAATAATTATTTTCTTAGTCTATATTATGTAAATTCATCTATAATTTTGCTGTATTGTGAGCTATTGTATATAAGTGTATAAGCCAGTATATATTGTAATCTACATAAATAAAGTACTCAATCAATCTATCAATCGGGAAAATTATTATTTGAGTTATTAATTATTAATTGAATTATTAATCTAATAATCAAATTAGTCTCAAAGAACGCGGATCTTGAAACGCCTGACAGTTTTGTGAGCTCAAATTATCTAGAGTAATTATTTATAATAATTAATTATCTATAAAGAATGATACTCCAACTCTCACCATATCTTTAACCTTTTGTCCATTGGCTGCAATTGAATACATTATGAATAGCATGACCAGATACAGGAATAAATATCTGAGTCTTGTAGTCCAATCATCTATCTGAAATGAAAATTCATTTCATAATAAAATATAATTTTATTATAATATGAAATATAGTTTTCGCCCCACTTTGATGTAATGAGCTAGTTTTCGTGCGTCATATGGAGGCTGAAAATGATTGTTTCTGACCAGGCCGGTAAAATTTTTACAGCCCTAGAGCTGTAAAATAACCTTGAAGTCAGCTGATTCTGATTTGATATGAACGTGCTTACAAAATGGTTTATGAAACGGAATCAGTTTATGCTTCTAGAATTGAATAAGTATTCTACAATAAGATACTATCATTTTATTTGGATGAATAAAATACAGAATCAATTCTATTTTATTAAGCAAGAAATTATATTTTTAAGTAATTCTTTTTCGTAGTTGAGAAGTTTATATTGTGGGAATTATCCATATTGAATGAAAAATACTTAGAAATTGTCAAAAAACCACATATTTATTGATACTTGAAAGACCGGTTTCGGTTATTACACCATTGTCAATCTCTGAAAATGATTTCTGATAATCCATTGTCAGTTATCTCTATCTCTCTCTAGTTTCTAACTATCAATAAATCTGTGTTTTTTTGACAATTTCTTAGTCTTTTTCATTGAATTTAAATAATTTCATAATTAAGATTAAATATTTTATGAATTAATTATCGATTCTACATTGTTGAAGAACGATCTGGCAACAGAGCAAAGCGAGAAAGAGATAGCGCTATCAGCTTTGTTGAATGATAGACAAGGATAGCAATAACATTGCTAATCAAACACTGCCATTATAACGTGGACCTCACTATATACACCTGTTATTTCATTTCCAATCATTCTATGATTAATTTTTTCCCCTGCCGAATAAATAAACTAGTAGCTCTGTGAACAGTAGACCTCACGCAGTATTCTCATCCACAAGTTCCTGATTGAAACTATAATAATAATAATAATATCGAGTGACCTGGCTGGCTCAGGTCTGCGGTCAGAGTTTTCAGAGTTTTGAAACTATAGACCTTATGGAAATGCAGCAATAGACTGGCTTCTCCACACATATGTGTAATCACTTGTCAGCTGATTTATGGTGAATAATTCTATAGTCTGATTTTTACTCTAATATTGGCGTATGAAGGAGGCTCCTTTTTCCTTTTATACTAGTAGTTCTGTGAACAGTAGACCTCACGCAGTATTCTCATCCACAAGTACCTGATTGAAACTATAGACCTTATGGAAATACAGCAATAGACTGGCTTCTCCACACATATGTGTAATCACTTGTCAGCTGATTTATGGTGAATAATTCTATAGTCTGATTTTTACTCTAATATTGGCGTATGAAGGAGGCTCCTTTTTCTTATTATACTAGTAGTTCTGTGAACAGTAGACCTCACGCAGTATTCTCATCCACAAGTACCTGATTGAAACTATGGACCTTATGGACCTCTCACACATCTGTGTAATCACTTGTCAGCTGATTTATGATGAATAATTCTATAGTCATATTTTTAATCCAATATTGGCGTATGAAGGAGGCTCCTTTTTCCTTTTATATTATCCTTGAAATGCAAAATTTCTAAAAACCTTGTATATACGTCGACGCGGAATTAAAGAAGGAACATACCTGTCAAATTTCATGAAAATCTATTACCGCATTTCGCCGTAAATGCGCAACATAAAAACATTTGAACATTGAGAGAAATTCCAAGCCGTCGACTTGAATCTTAGACCTCACTTCGCTCGGTCAATGAATAAAAAGTTAAATAAACTTACCATTGTAACAAACACTAGGTAGACACATAGTTGTAGTCCATAGATATTCATCAAACCAATAACGATCCTCCTTGAAACCTTGTCAAGCATTCTCATGTTCCTGAAGAAGTCATCCAAAAATTATCAGCAAAGTTTTCAAAAAGGAGAAATTAATATTTAAGATCACTTGAAATAATACAAATTTTCATGAAAATCTATATTATATATAAAAGCGAAATGGCACTCACTCACTGACTGACTGACTGACTCACTCACTCGCAGAACTAAAAATCTACCGGACCAAAAACGTTCAAATTCAGTAGGTATGTTCAGTTGACCCTTTAGAGGCGCACTAAGAACGGATTTGGAAAAATTTTCAAAGATACGCCCAAAATCTGCGTTTTTCCAGCGTTTTTCTAGCGTTTTCTCAGCTTTATCGAGAAAAAATAACAGAAAATGTTCAAATTTAGTACAGAAGCTCAGCTAGGGTGTAATAGCTGTTGTGTTAGAAGGAATTTGCAATAACAAAAGTTAGTTAAAAGATACGCTTAAAATGAGCGTTTTTCCAGCGTTTTTTTCGCTTTTTCTCAGATTTATCGAGAACAAATGAACAGGAATTGTGCAAATTTAGTACAGAAGCTCAGCTGGGGTGTAATAATGTTGTGTTAGAAGGAATTTGCAATAACAAAAGTTAGTTAAAAGATACGCTTGAAATGAGCGTTTTTCCAGCGTTTTTTTTCTCAGATTTATCGAGAACAAATGAAAAGAAACTGTGCAAATTCTGTACAGAAGCTAAGCTAGGGTGTAATAATGTTGTGTTAGAAGAAATTTGAAATAACGCCAAAGATGTAAATTCATCCATAATTTTGCTGTATTGTAAGCTATTTTATATAAGTGTATAGGCCAGTATATATTGTAATCTACATAAATAAAATACTCAATCAATCAATCAATCAATGTCACCTGTTTTAGTTGACTCAATTGAATCACAATAATTCACAGTTGAATCATAATTTACTCTTGAAAACTGTTGTTTTCTCCAAGATCGAAAACTCACTTAAGTTAATGAACTGTGTTCACTTTTCAATTTCTATCCCATATGATGATTTATCCAGTTCCGTGATAATCTTTCCATCTGATAAAAATATTGCTCAACTATTTTGAAATCAATTTTTTTCAAACGCGAATATTATAACTTCTTCGGCATTATTCAGTTCATTTGATCATTTTTTATTTCATCTTCAATCACTTATTAACATTGTTTTCCAAGTGTGAGAATATTGATACTGATGGGCACGCATCATAAAAAATATTGAAACCCTACCTTATAGAAATAGACACGGCCAGACATCTGTGTAATGCATGCAATGAATAATCCACTTGTCAGCTGATTGATTATCAATAACGCTATAGTCTGATTTATCCTATCTTTAAAGTTGATGATATATATTATAGTGATATCAGAGTATGGAGGAATTCATCCTCATAATTTTTTCATTTTCATATCATCCTCAAAATGCAGAATTTACAAAAAACCTTGTGTATACATCGACGCGCAGTTGAAAAAGGAATATTCCTGCCGAATCTCATCGAATTCTATCAACGCGTTTGGCCGTAATCGCATTACATACAGACAGACAAAAGCAAATCGAGTTGAAACATAGACCTCACTACGTTCGGTCAATAAATTATCGAGGAAAGAGTTATCTGAATAAGGAATACTCACTCACAAATCCTTTGATGATCGATTACAACCGAATTGAAGAAGATTTTCAACTCTTTTTCATTCATCACACCCCTTTTTCGATTCATAATTTTGAAAGAACAACATAACAGTTCCATATCAGTCACTAGACACTGGAATGTCACGAACAGACTTTTTGCATTCAGCTTCCAGAAATTCACCAGCATAAAATACCAGAAAAAGCTGACGATGTTGATGATGATACGGGCTGAAATTGTGTTGAGAGGGTAGATTTGGGGGTAGAAAATGTGCAGCACTGAGGGAAGTTTGGGGGAATTTTGAGTGGTTGTGAGGGAATTTTGGTGGTGGTCTAGGAAAAGTCGTAGAAACAGTGCTACCAACGGTGTAAACCCGAAGAAGATTTGGAAACTTGTGAAGAGAATCTCGACGGTTCGGCCTAGTCGTGTTACCTGCAAAATAGATTAGATTAGATTACATTAGATACATAAGATAAAAGTTGTATTTTTTCTTGTGGGCTAATTTGAATATAAATACTAGTAGTTCTGTGAGCAGTGGACCTCGCGCTCAGTAAGTTACATTGACCTGTTGTTATGTTTAATTTATCAATTTGAAATCTAGTCTAGAAAAAATCCTAAAAAATAGAGCTATCTGTCCTATCGTACCGTGACGTGTCGTCCAAAAATGTGAGTGTGAGCGCTGTTAACAGGTCTGGCTGCAACTGTCTACAACGTTGATGGAAAGATACATTTTCAAGATTTTCGATGTTTTTGGACGGGTAGTATTATAGTCCACTAGACAGCTGATTTATGATGAATAGTTCTATAGTCTAATTTTACGGTAATATTGGCGTTCAAAGGAACGCCTTTTTCCTTTTGTATTATCCTTAAAATGCGAAATTTCAAAAAACCTCATGTATACGTCGACGCGAGATTCAAAAAGGAAAATACTTGTCAAATTTCATAAAAATCTATTGCTGCGTTTCGCTGTAAATGCGGAACATAAAAACATAAATATGAACAAAAATATGAACATAATAAAGATAAAGAGAAATGCAAAACCGTCGACTTGAATATTAGACCCCACTTCGCTCGGTCAAAAAATATGAATCTCAGTACCATTTTAAATAATTTTATCACAACATTTAAATGACTTGAAAATTGTATTAATGTCCTAAACATGTTGTGATAAAATAATTTAAAATGGTACTGAGATTTATATTTTTATTCAGATAAGAGTTCTTTATTAATGTATGTTACAATATCCACAGGCTTATACACTAATTTACAGTAATGAGGTATACATTAATGACGGTATTGATGAATATTCAATGAATTTTACAAAGTATAAAAAAAGTAATCATTGAGGATGAAGGTTGAATGCAATTGGAATAACGATAGTATAATATTGTGATGAAACTTCATAAATCGCCGGTTTTTCAACAAATAATTTATTATTATTGTCGCATCAACACACGACCAAGAGAGAGAAATAGGATATTGAAGGATTTCATCTATGATACAGTATCATCTTAACTTGATGTACAAAAACATAAATTAATACAGAACTTCCAAACTTTGAATGAATTCTACAAACCATGGCATTTCTTCTCATGCTATTTTTTCTCCAATATTTAACCATATTTGATGCAGTATCACCTCACATGATACAGTATCAACACAATATGATACAGTATCATCCTAACTTGATACACAACACCATGATTCGATACGAAACTTCTAAAACTTTGAATGAATTCTACGAACCATGGCATTTCTTCTCATGCTATTTTTTCTCCAATATTCAACCATATTTGATGCAGTATCACTCACATGATACAGTATCAACACAATATGATACAGTATCATCCTAACTTGATACACAACACCATGATTCGATACGAAACTTCTAAAACTTTGAATGAATTCTACAAACCATGGCATATCTTCATATGCTCTCTTTGTTCAATGGTATCACCGTAAATGAAACAGTATCATCTCAACTTGATACACAAGAAAAGATTTTGATACAAAATTTTTAAACTTCGAATGCTTTCTACAAACCATTACATATCTTCTTATGCTATCTTTTCTCTAAGATTTCACCATGAATGATACAGTATCACCACAATATGATAAAGTATCAACACAATATGATACAGGATTACCAGACATGATACAGTATAATTTTAACTTGGTACACAATAACTTAATTTTATACAAAACTTACAAACTTAAAATGAATTCTACAAACCATGGCATATCTTCTTATGCTATCTTTTCTCTATTGTATCATAATGAATGCAACAGTATTACCACACATGATACAGTATCATTTCAACTTGATACACAACACCTGAATTTGATACAAGACTTTCAAACGTTGAATGTATTCTACAAACCATGTCATATCTTCTTATGCTTTCTTTTCTCTATAGTATCACCATAAATGATACGGTATCACCACACACGATACAGTACACAACACATGATACAGTATCAACACTGTATCTTTAATTTCATTTACTTTTCCTGGTACCTTTTTCACCTTCTAAAGGATTGAAGGTTTTCCTAGTACATGGATATCCATAGTTGGAAAAACCCTTCAATCTTCCACCCTTTTTTTGCACCACTTTCCTTTCATTTTTTTCTAATGTTTATTGTTGGGTTTTTTTGCATGTATTCTTTTTGTTAATCTCTGTATCAAACTTGTATGTGTGTAAAATAAATGAATGGATAAATCGAATTGAAATTTAACACACATGATAAAGTATCATCTCAACTTGATACACAACACCGAAATTTGATACAGAACTTACCTTGACATCCCTCTCAGCAAGCACCGCTCTATCTCTCTCTCTCAGTGACATGTGTCACATTGTGACATCTTCGCGCATGCGCGTCCGCATATTCAAGCAGCCATGATACAGTATCATCTCAACTTGATACACAACACCATAATTTGATACAAAACTTACCTTGGCATCCCTCTCAGCAAGCACCGCTCTCTCTCGCTCAGTAACCTGTGTCACATTGTGACATCTTTGCGCATGCGCGTCCGCATATTCGAGCAGCCATGATACAGTATCATCTCAACTTGATACACAACACCATAATTTGATACAAAACTTACCTTGGCATCCCTCTCAGCAAGCACCGCTCTCTCTCGCTCAGTAACCTGTGTCACATTGTGACATCTTTGCGCATGCGCGTCCGCATATTCGAGCATCCATGATACAGTATCATCTCAACTTGATACACAACACCATATTTGATACAAAACTTACCTTGGAATCCCTCTCAGCAAGCACCGCTCTCTCTCGCTCAGTAACATGTGTCACATTGTGACATCTTTGCGCATGCGCATCTGCATATTCGAGCAGCCTGTGTGCTTCTTCTACTGCCAGACAGCCAACAAATCCAAACATGGAGAAATTTATCTCCTTGAGAGTGAGCAGCCTCTGCGTAAACTGTGGCCACTCCATGACCAGACACCAGCCCAAGTCAGCTTGAAGCACAAATGTTGTAGACAGGAATACTCTCGTTACCCAACCGGTGACAGGCCACACACTTCTGAACTGCCTTGTGAACGCCTCATTCATCTATTAAACATAGAAAGAGAGTGAGATCCACTGTATAATGGTAATATTTGTTTGAGCTTTGTGTTGCTATCCTTTTCTATCATTCAACGAAACAGATAGCGCTATCTCTCTCTAGCTTTGCAATGTTGTCTGTTTTCCAGAATATTTTATTACTTTCCTTGCCCTATTACCATAGGTAAGGAAAGTATTGCTTTCCGAAAAAAATTAAGGTACCCCAATTTCTAAATTTCTATACGTTTCAAGGTCCCCTGAGTCCAAAAAAGTGGTTTTTGGTTATTGGTCTGTATGTGTGTGTGTGTATGTGTATGAGTTTATGTGCGTCTATGTACACGATATCTCATCTCCCAATAAACGGAATGACTTGAAATTTGGAAAGTAAGATCCTTACAATATAAGGATCCGACACGAACAATTTCGATCAAATGCGATTCAAAATGGCGGCTAAAGTGGCGAAAATGTTGTCAAAAACAGGGTTTTTCGCGATTTTCTCTAAAACGGCTCAAACTATTTTGATTGAAGTTATACCTAAAATATTCATCGGTAAGCTCTATCAACTGCCACAAGTCCCATATCTCTAAAAATTTCAGGAGCTCCGCCCCATCTATGCAAAGTTTGATTTTAGATTCTCAATTATCAGGCTTCAGATACAAATTATACAAAAAATTTTGAGTGGAAAAGATTGAGCATGGAAATCTCCACAATTAATGCTTAGTAACATTTTCACCTAAAATTGAAAATAAGCTCAAAATTCGAGAAAATGTTATTATTTCAATTGCAAACTGTTGGCAACTGTTGATTCTATTAAATGATTCACTATGGAGAGATAGCAGACCTCGTGTGTCTCCAGTGTTATAGTCCTGTCACCAGCTGGCTCAAATCTTTGAATAGTAGATTTGAGATGCGCTTGAACGCTAGCGTCAGGTGATCAATTTTCATAACGGCAAGGAAAGTTGTGTGAGTGCACCACACCAGATTTTTTTTACTTTTGACAGTAACCTGAAATGGCATTTTAAAAGTAGATAACTAACCATCCTAGACTTCATCCATGCTTCAGTTAGCCTACATGTATAGGTTAGAACTACTCGTACCGGTATAAATAATATTGAAAGGTTATTTCAGAATTATTTCCATTGAAATTACTTATTTTTAATTGGATGTATATTTTCCTATTATTTTTTTAAGAAATTGGAATAGAATACCTACCAAAAAACTCAATTTCTGTTGTTTTGAAATTCAGATCGTTGTATCACAGCATTTCAAATTAGCCGCCATTTCAGGTTTGTATAAAAATAAAGTCTGATCTCAGTTATGGAAGCAAATTTTTGAATCAAATTATGAAAAAATATATCTTCTTGATTTATTTGACATTAAATTGATTTTTTCATTAATGGAATGATAATTATTATTATATCAAACTAGCCGTCAGGCTCGCTTCGCTTTCCATATCCGTCTAGCGAGGGGGGTTCCGCTCCCTGGAGCCCCGACTGGATCGTCCAAGAATGAGATCAGCAGGTCATTGTGATAAGCACTCGCTTCGCTCGCCTGCATTTTTCATTTGAGCGTTTTATCATATGTTAGGGCAATCCAGTCGGGGGTCCAGACTAAACGTCTGGCTAAACGGATATGGCGAGTGAAGCGAGCCTGACGGCTAGTAATATAATATTCCCAGGACTGAAGTACCAGTGCCCAATCAATTTCTCCGCGATAAATGCATTTAAATCTTCAACTTGATGCCAACCTAACAAAGTCAACTCAACTTAATGCCAACCTGACAAAATTATTAATTTTGTTGCCAGTTAAAAACTGTTTCGAAGAGGTACTCTATGTAGATTATAGTTCTATAGTAACATATGATATGGAAATTTCAATTATAATTAAGAGATTGGGAGAAGAAGAATATACATGCTAAAAGACAAACTTCAAACCCTTAAAAACAACCCTTAGAGTTAAAATATTGCCAAAAGATCTTAGTGCGCCTCTAAAGGGCCAACTGAACATACCTACCAAATTTGAACGTTTTTGGTCCGGTAGATTTTTAGTTCTGCGATTGAGTGAGTGAGTGAGTCAGTCAGTCAGTCAGTGCCATTTCACTTTTATATATATATATAGATTCATTGGGATGAATTGAGTAACAGCTTTGTACACTCAGTGGCAAAATGGAGAGACTTGGCAACGTGTTTCTCCTATTTTTCTTCACTGCCATTATAACGTGGACCTCACTATAGAACTAAAGTGAGATCCACGGTATAATGGAAGTATTTGTTCGAGATTTGTGTTGCTATCCTTGTCTATCATACTAGCTGGCCCGGCGAACTTCGTACTGCCAAATAGTTAATGCATCTCATGACAAACTTTAGCTGGATGCACACCTGAGGAGACGCGATACGGCATTCTACATCCAGGTGCTTCCTGCTTATTGGTTTGAATGGAAGAACTCACACACACTGAATCGGCCATGGTGTGGAACGGTGTGATAAGGCAATCTCCATAAGATCAACACTTTGGGCCATATGAATAAAGTTGAGCATTTGCTTATACTTCTAAAATATGGAGCATTTGCTCCATTTGCTATGAATAAACGTGAGCAAAACCTTTTGCCCATGCTCATCAAAAAAAAATAGTTTGAGCATTTGCTCAAAAGTGAAAGCTTTTGCTCAAAATTGTATGAATAAACTAGAGCATTTGCTCAACTTTTGAAGCAAATGCTTCAAAAAAGGTGAGTCCAGTCTAGAGCAGCTAGAGGTCTATGACCTTTGGCTCATAGTAAAATGGCTCAACTAATCCGTATGAGGAAGTGGAAACTATACCAGATACGATCATAACCAATAGTTGAGAACTATAAAACTCTTATTAGATTCGACCATGATATATATCACCATTATCCCTACAAAAGAATGAATACAGAAGATAGTCATCACAAAATAGGAGATAGGCATTTAAGAAGATTGATTGATTGATTGATTGAGTACTTTATTTATGTAGATTACAATATATACTGGCTTATACACTTATATACAATAGCTTACAATACAGCAAAATTATAAACAAACTATCAAACACAACAAATTCCTTCTATAAAGCAAGTATACTTTACTCAAAACTCCCCCAACACATTAAAGACATTGAAACTCGGTCCATAGGCGTATACAAACGCCACATTAATAGATGGCTTTTGGAGGTTGGTAAGATAAGAATTTTAGATTTCCTTAAATCAAATTATACTTTTTGATAAGACTAGCCTCAATGCATGCTGAGTCGGTTGGCCATTGTTCTGATCCGTTTCTCTTGTTCTTGGCTTGACAGTGAGTTTTCTGCCCCTCATTCATTTTTCTCTCTCTTCTTCTTCTTCACAACATACTTCATTTTTCCATCACTCATTTCAATCTTTTCCATCTTTCACATATATTGTCATGTATTTCATTATGTTAACTTATTATGAACTATTGTCATTATGAACTATTCAGATTGTTACTCTTTCCTGCACACAGGCATTTTGCCCATGCATGGAAAAAAATGTGTATTATTTTTTATTTGAAATGTATTTTGTTGGTAAAATGAAATAAATAAATAAATAAATAAATAAATAAATAAATAAATAGATGAATTTACATAATATAGACTAAGAAAATAACTATTGAACTGTATATGATATGAAAAAGCAATTTGTAATATAATAACTATAGATAATAATCATATTGTTATGCATCTACATAAATTGGCGGAGCTTTGGACATATCAATGTCCATTCTTTGGGAAGAATATTAAAAATATCCTCCCCACTAACTCTCTACCAAGATGAGAGTGTGGATGATTATAAGAAGGCTATTGATATTATAAGAATATGCTGAAGATTATTATAGAGATGACATTTTTTCACGCTATTATTTCAAAGTTCTAAACTGAACTAACCTAAAACTCTATTCATAAATAGAAAACAGAGGAGACGACGCAAAGACAAGCGGTGCACCCTACTTGCATATTAGCGCTTCCGTGAACTATAAAAACAAATTAAGGGTACAAAAGCGAATCAGCTGATGAAAAATCTTTAAAATACGTGAGCATTTGCTCCAGAGTTCAGGAGCATAAGGTAAGAGTATAAGGTGAAGCTTATTCATATCAAAATGAGCAAATGCTTTTGCTTCTACCTTTTGCTCATGAGCAAAACCTTATGCTCCATGCTCTTGCTCATGAGCATTTGCTCTGGTTTTATTCATATGGGCCATTGTATCACCAAGCCGCGCCTCCTCAGGTGTGCTTAGCCTTAGCTTAATCTGATGCACTATGAAATTATCCAACAATCAGTATTCACTTTTATATCTCAATATGGACTTCCTAAGTGCTCAGTTAGTTGTGCAGCAGTTTATATTTTTAGTTATAGTTGAGTGCAGTTTGCTGGGAAATTGAATGCTATACTTCCAAACTTTGAATGAATTCTACAAGCCATGCATATTATCTCTTACTATCACCACGAAATGTTACAGTATCACCACAATATGATACAGTATCAACACACATGATACAGTATCTTAACCTATGATAAAGTATCAACACAATATGATACACTACCATCTCAACTTGATACTCATCACCATTATTTGATACAAAACTTATAAACTTTGAATGAATTCTACAAGCCATGGCATATCTCTGTATGCTATCACCACGAAATGTTACAGTATCTCCACAATATGATACAGTATCACCACAATATGATACAGTATCAAGACAAAATGATACAGTATCAACACACATGATACAGTATCATCACAGTATGATACAGTATCATCTCAACTTGATACACAACACCATATTCTGATACAAAACTTACAAACTTTGAATGAATTCTACAAGCCATGGCATATCATCTTATGTTATCACCACAAAATGTTACAGTATCACCACAATATGATACAGTATCAACACACATGATACAGTATCTTAACCTATGATAAAGTATCAACACAATATGATACACTACCATCTCAACTTGATACTCATCACCATTATTTGATACAAAACTTATAAACTTTGAATGAATTCTACAAGCCATGGCATATCTCTGTATGCTATCACCACGAAATGTTACAGTATCTCCACAATGATACAGTATCACACAATATGATACAGTATCAAGACAAAATGATACAGTATCAACACACATGATACAGTATCATCACAGTATGATACAGTATCATCTCAACTTGATACACAACACCATATTCTGATACAAAACTTACAAACTTTGAATGAATTCTACAAGCCATGGCATATCATCTTATGTTATCACCACAAAATGTTACAGTATCACCACAATATGATACAGTATCAACACACATGATACAGTATCTTAACCTATGATAAAGTATCAACACAATATGATACACTACCATCTCAACTTGATACTCATCACCATTATTTGATACAAAACTTATAAACTTTGAATGAATTCTACAAGCCATGGCATATCTCTGTATGCTATCACCACGAAATGTTACAGTATCTCCACAATATGATACAGTATCACCACAATATGATACAGTATCAAGACAAAATGATACAGTATCAACACACATGATACAGTATCATCACAGTATGATACAGTATCATCTCAACTTGATACACAACACCATATTCTGATACAAAACTTACAAACTTTGAATGAATTCTACAAGCCATGGCATATCTTCTTATGCTATCACCACAAAATGTTACAGTATCACCACAATATGATACAGTAGCAACACATATGATACAGTATCATAACCTATGATAAAGTACAAACAATATGATACAGTATCATCTCAACTTGATACACAACACCATAATTTGATACAAAACTTACAAACTTTGAATGAATTCTACAAACCATGGCATATCATCTTATGCTATCACCACGAATTGTTACAGTATCAACACAATATGATAAAGTATCAACACATATAATGCAGTATCAACACAATATGATACACTATCATCTCAATTTGATACAAACACCATATTCTGATACAAAACTTACAAACTTTGAATGAATTCTACAAACCATGGCATATCATCTTATGCTATCACCACTAAATGTTACAGTATCACCTCAATATGATACAGTATCAACACACATGATACAGTATCATAATCTTTGATAAAGTACAAACAATATGATACAGTATCATCTCAACTTGATACACAACACCATAATTTGATACAAAACTTACAAACTTTGAATGAATTCTACAAACCATGGCATATCATCTTATGCTATCACCACGAATTGTTACAGTATCAACACAATATGATAAAGTATCAACACATATAATGCAGTATCAACACAATATGATACACTATCATCTCAATTTGATACACAACACCATATTCTGATACAAAACTTACAAACTTTGAATGAATTCTACAAACCATGGCATATCATCTTATGCTATCACCACTAAATGTTACAGTATCACCTCAATATGATACAGTATCAACACACATGATACAGTATCATAATCTTTGATAAAGTATCAACACAATGTGATACACTACCATCTCAACTTGATACACAACACCATAATTTGATACAAAACTTACAAACTTTGAATGAATTCTACAAACCATGGCATATCTTCTTATGCTATCACCACAGAATTATACAGTATCAACACAATATGATACAATATCAATACACATGATACAGTATTATCACATATGATACAGTATCAACAAAATATGATACACTACCATCCCAACTTGATACACAAGATCATAATTTTATACAGAACTTCCAAACTTTGAATAGATTCTACAAACCATGGCATATCTTCTTATGCTATCACCACAGAATTATACAGTATCAACACAAAATGATACAGTATCATCTTAACTTGATACATAACATCATAGTTTTATAAAAAAACTTCCAAATTCCGAACGAATTTTACAAGCAATGACATATCATCTTATGTTAACATCACATAATGATACAGTATCACCACAATATGATACAGTATCAACACACATGATACAGTATCATAACCTATGATAAAGTATCACCACAATATGATACAGTATCACCACAATATGATAAATGATCACAACAAATGAAACAGTATCATCTCAACTTGATACTTTACACCATAATTTGATATATACAGTTATCCTTTCTTGAATTCAGTGACATAGTAGAAAATCGGTAATACTGCTCTCCTATCTTTCTTCACTACTATTATAACGTGGACATTACTATGGACATATTATTTATAAATATTATAATATCCATTATGTTATAATGAAGAAAAGAACTGGCTTCTACACTTGGGGATAGGAAATTCACGAATGACGCATCATCACTATGGTATCACCATGAATGATACAGTATCCCCACGATATGATACAGTATCATCTCACCTTGATACACAACATCATCACATCTCAACTACTCAACTGATTTAATTGAAATTTTTCACATAGTTTTCTAATTCTCCGAGGACGGTTATAAACCTATTTCAAATTCTTCAAGATTTCAGTACGCCAAGTTCAAGGTTTGTTAAGTTTTTAAAGAATATGATACAGTATCACTACACATAATACAGTATCATCTCAACTTGATATCCGACAATATGACGTCTCAACTACTCAACTGGTTAACTTGAAATTTTGCATGGAAATTACTAATTCACCTAGGATGGTTATAAACTTATTTTCAATTTTTCTTCAAGATTTCATTGCGACAAGTTTTCAGTTTCTCAAGTTTTCAATTAGTTCCCTTTTGGAGCATGGGCTACGTGCTAGACGCCATTTTACTTACCTTCCTAGCTCACAACCAAAAAAATCTGGTGTGGCGCAATCACACAACTTTCCTTGCAGTTATGAACATTGATCACCTGACGCTAGTGTTCCCGCGCATTTCAAGTCTACTATTCAAAGATCTAAGCCAGCTGGTGACAGGACAATAACGCTGCAGACACACGAAGTATGCTATCTCTTCATAGTGAATGATTTAATAGAATCAACAGTTGCCAACAGTTTGCAATTTAATAATCACATTATCTCGGAATTCAAGCTTATTTCCAATTTTAGGTGAAAATGCTACTGAACATTAATTGTAGAGATTTTTATGCTCAATCTTTTCCACTTGGAATTTTCAGTTAAAATTGTATATGAAGGCTGATAATTGAGAATCTAAAATCAAACTTTGCATAGATGGGGCAAAGCTCCTGAAATTTTTCACAGATATAAGACTTGTTGCAGTTGATAGAGCTTATCAATGACTATTCCAGGTATAAATTTGATCAAAATCGTTGGAGCCGTTTTTGAGAACATCGCGAAAAACCCTGTTTTTGACAACATATTCGTCATTTTAGCCACCATCTTGAATTGCATTTGATCGAAATTGTTCGTAACGGTTCCTTATATTGTATGGACCTTAAGTTAAAATTTCAAGTCATTCCCTTAATTGGGAGATGATATATCGTGTACACAGACGCACATACACTCATACCCACACACACACACCACACACACACCACACACACACAACAACACACACACACACACACACACACACACCACACACACACACACACACACACACACACACACACACACACCACACACACACCACACACACACACACACACACACACACACACACAACACACACACACACACACACACACACACACACACACACACACACACACACACACACACACCACACACACACACACACACACACACACCACACACACACAACACACACACACACACACACACCACACACACACACCACACACACACACACCACACACACACACACCACCACACACACACACCACACAACACACACACACACACACACACACACACACACACACCACACACACACACACACCACAACACACACACACACACACACACACACACATATACACACACACATGCAGACCAATACCCAAAAACCACTTTTTTGGACACAGGGGATCTTGAAACGTATAGAAATTTGGAAATTGGGGTACCTTAATTTTTTTCGGAAAGCAATACTTTCCTTACCTATGATATTGGGCAAGGAAAGTGAAAATACATTCATGATACACCTTTAACTACCCTCGGTAAATAAGGAATCTATATGCAGAATTTCAAGTTAATCAGTTGAGTAGTTGAGACGTGATGATGCGTCATTCGTGAATTTCCTATCCTCCACGTGTATAAGCCAATACTTTCCTTTATCATATTGTATAAATTTGTAAATTACTGGTTTCAAATACCTTGTATAGTTAGCTGGAGTTCCCAAATATGTTGTAAGATTCGAGAGAGTATAGACAAGCCTGTCTATAGATTGTTTAGAGTCACTCTGAATTGAAAAAAAGGTTTTTTGTATGACCATAGAGAAACAATAGCATAAGTAGATATGCCATGGTATAGGGTGTTTATGTCGCAACTTTTACTGTTATCTCAAGCCAATAGTTCATGTAATTCTTTCCCGTGAAGCTGTGTGACACTGGTAGTCTCTCATATTGTGCCGTTCATACACTCGTACCCCAACAAAACAGTAAGAATCGACAATAATCGACAGTAATCGGCTTGAGATAACAGTAAAAGTTGCGACATTAACGCTCTATACCATGGCATATCTACTTACGCTATTGTTTCTCTATGGTATGACACTGTAGAATGGCCAAACTGAACTAGATGCTTCTAGGTCCACAACACACTCAAAAGATAACCGAGACAAGAGACGGGTCTACATTTATATATAGTCTACTCTCAGATAACACTGAATATTTTATCATCTTCATCATCATCAAATTCTTCTTCTTCTTCTTCCACTACTTCTTCTTCTTCTTCTTCTTCTTCTTCTTCTTCTTCTTCTTCTTCTTCTTCTCTTCTTCTTCTACGTCTTCTACCTCTCCTACCAGATCTTCTTCTCCTTTTACTTCTTCCTCATCTTACCCTTCCACCCCTTCTTCTTCTTCTACTTCTACTCCTACCTCTTCTTCATCCACTCCTTCCTCTTCCTCTTCTCCTTCTTCTTCTTCTTCTCCTCCCACTTCTATTTCTCCTTCTTCTTCTTCTCCCTCTCCAACTATCTCTTCTTCTTCTCCCTCTCCAACTATCTCGTCTTCTTCTTTTTTTTTCTTCTTCTTCTTCTTCTTCATCTACTTCAATTCCTGCCGTCATAATCGTCAGGTCATCATCATTTTCTTGTCGAAACTTTGCGATAATAGCCTAATTGTTTTGACAGCTCCGGTCTTCTCAGAATAATTAACTGTTCCAATATTCTGTTCTTAGCAGTGATTTTCTTCTACTAAACGTGAAACGTTTAGGACGCCTTTCAACGAGCGTTTTAAACGCTTTTGTTTAGATATAAACGTACAAGTATTTGAACTCTACTTGTGAATGACTTAAATTCTCCTTCTTCTTCTTCTTCTTCTTCTTCGTCTTCTTCTTTCTCCTTCTCCTTCTTCTTCTCCTTCTTCTTCTAAAACGTCTGTTTTGGGTGATAACTTATCGTCTCCGTTTTTGATTTAGTATGCAATGCTTTAAACGCTTTCAATAATTATAGGGTTAGAAAAAGATTCAACACTATTTTTCATCTTGGTTGTCACCTCACTTTTATCTCTCTTCTTCTTCTCATTCTTCTTCTTCTTCTTCTCATCCCCTTCTTCTTATACCCTACTTTTTCTCCCCCCTGATAGTTTTCACTTTCCTTGCCCTATTACCATAGGTAAAGAAAGTATTGCTTTCCGAAAAAATTAAGGTACCACAATTTCTAAAATTCTATACGTTTTAAGGTCCCCTGAATCCAAAAAAGTGGTTTTTGGGTATTGGTCTGTATGTGTGTGTGTGTGTGTGTGTGTGTGTGTGTGTGTGTGTGTGTGTATGTGCGTCTGTGTACACGATATCTCATCTCCCAATTAACGGAATAACTTGAAATTTGGAACTTAAGGTCCTTAAACTATAAGGATCCGACACGAACAATTTCGATCAAATGCGATTCAAGATGGCGGCTAAAATGGCGAAAATGTTGTCAAAAACAGGGTTTTTCGCGAATTTCTCAAAAATGGCTCCAACGATTTTGATCAAATTTATACCTAAAATAGTAATTGATAAGCTCTATCAACTGCCACAAGTCCCATATCTGTAAACATTTCAGGAGCTCCGCCCCATCTATGCAAAGTTTGATTTTAGATTTTCAATTATCAGATCTCAGATATAATTTAAACGAAAAATTTCGAGTGGAAAAGATTGAGCATGGAAATCTCTTCAATCAATGTTCAGTAACATTTTCACCTAAAATTGAAAATAAGCTTGAAATTTGAGAAAATATAATTATTCAATTGCAAACTTTTGGCAACTTTTGATTCTATTGAATCATCCACTATGAAGAGATAGCAGATCTCGTTTGTATCCAGCGTTATTGAACTGTCACCAGCCGGCTCAGATCTTTGACTTGAGATGCGCGTTTACACTAGCGTCAGGTGATCAATTTTCATAACGACAAGGAAAGTTGTGTGAGTGCGCCACACCAGATTTTTCCTATTTTCTCTTACAACTCATCTCTTTTCCTTTTTATTTTCGTTTCCTCCTTCTCCTTCTTCTTCTCCTCCTTCTTCCTTTCATTCTTCTCCTTCTCCAAATTCCTATTCTTGTTAAATTCTTCTCAAATTTTGTGAAGTGAACAACTACAAGACTCAACCTATTTCGGACTATGTGTAACGTTATCTAAATTTGGGAGAGGAATAGCACAAGGTTATCTTTTTTTTTCTCTCCGTATCATTTTGATGATGTACTTATTGTATCAATTGAATTAAAGTACTGTACTAACTAAAAAACATTTAATGCAAAACTTTATTCACTGTACTATACAATATTATTGTTCAAAATTTGAAAAGAAAATACTGAGAAAACAATTGATGTAAAACATTATTATAACAACTGTACTATATAATTATAAATTGTTTTTGAAGAATAAATATATTGAGATAATTTTTTATCTCAGTTCTCCGCAGTTTACAAAGATGTTCATTGCCGGAAATTGTTCACCACATTCATATAGGTGTATGATCCTTTGATAATCTGAAACAATATGATAACATAATTAACAATAAATTAATCAAAGTATACATCCATCAAATACATTCTCAATTTGACAAAATTTAAAGAAGGTAATATAATAACATATGAAAATGTTCCAATATAATATAATAGTAGTATATTAAAAAATGTTACATATACTATTTTTAAATAATTTTTTTTTATATATTTGAAGAAGAAGGGGGAGAAGAAGGAGAAAAAGAAGAAGGAGAAAAAGAAGAAGGAGAAGAAGAAGAAGGAGAAAAAGAAGGGAAATCACTTACAAAATTGATTTTCTCGCATACTTACATTGTCAATCAACTCACATGATACAGTATCGCCACAATATGATACAATATCATTTTAACTTGATACACAACATCATGATTTGTTACAAAACTACCAAATGAATTCTACAAACCATGGCATATCTTCTTATGCTATCCTTTCTGCATAGTCTTACCATAAATATTAGTCTTAGCATAATATTATAATCTAGAATATTTCTTTTGTAAGTTTTTATTTTGTATTTTGTTTTTATGGGCAATAAAGATGTTTGAAAAAATGATACAGTAGCAACTCACATGATACAGTATCATCTCAACTTGATACACAACACCATAATTTGACACTTCTAGACTTCCAAATGAATCCTACAAACCATGACATATCTCTTTATGCTATCGTTTCTCTATGGTATCACCAAAAATGATACAGTATCAATTCACATGATACAGTATCACCCCAATATGATACAATATCATCACAACTTGATACACAACACCATAATTTGACACTTCTAAACTTCCAAATGAATCCTACAAACCATGGCATATCTCTTTATGCTATCGTTTCCCTATGGTATCACCAAAAATGATACAGTATCACCAATATATGATACAATATCATCTCAACTTGATACACAACACCTTGATTTGAAACCAAACTTCCAAATGAATTCTACAAACCATGGCATATCTTGCTATGCTATCTTTCCTCTATAGTATTAACATCAATGATACAGTATCAAATCACATGATACAGTATCACCACATATGATACAGTATCATCTCAACTTGATACAGAACACCATAATTTGACACTTCTAAACTTCCAAATGAATCCTACAAACCATGGCTTATCTCTTTATGCTATCGTTTCTCTATGGTATCACCAAAAATGATACAGTATCATCACAATATGATACAGTATCATCACAACTTGATACACAACACCATAATTTGACACTTCCAAACTTCCAAATGAATCCTACAAACCATGGCATATCTCTTTATGCTATCTTTCCCCTATAGTATTAACATCAATGATACAGTATCAACTCAGATGATACAGTATCATCTCATCTTGATACACAACTCCATAATTTGATACTAAGCTTCCAAACTTTGAATGAATTCTACAAACCATGGCATATCTTGCTATGCTATCTTTCCTCTATAGTATTAACATCAATGATACAGTATCAACTCACATGATACAGTATCACCTCAACTTGATACACAACACCCTGATTTGATACGAAACTACCAAATGAATTCTACAAACCATGGCATATCTCTTTATGCTATCGTTTCTCTATGGTATCACCAAAAAAGATACAGTATCAATTCACATGATAAAGTATCACCACTATATGATACAGTATCATCTCAAATTGATACAGAACACCATAATTCGATACAAAACCTCCAAACTTTCGATGAATTCTACAAACCATGTCATATCTCTTTATGCTATCCTTTCTCTATGGTATCACCAAAAATGATACAGTATCAATTCACATGATACAGTATCACCACAATATGATACAGTATCATCTCAACTTGATACACAACATCATAATTTGACACTTCTAAACTTCCAAATGAATCCCACAAACCATGGCATATCTCTTTATTCTATCGTTTCTCTATGGTATCACCAAAAATTGTACAGTATCAATTCACATGATACAGTATCACCCCAATATGATACAGTATCATCTCAACTTGATACACAACATCATAATTTGATACAAAACTTCCAAACTTAGAATGAATCCTACAAACCATGGCATATCTTGTTATGTTATCTTTCCTCTATGCTAATATACTTACATTGGCAATACAGTTCATATTGATGGTGTAGAGACCATATGGCTTGATGACCAGTTCCCTTGTAGTTCGTATCAGCATGGTGAGAATTGTTTTCTTAAACCATTCTGGTTTATCAGTCCATGGACAATTAGCGAGCGCTGTTCGTATTGCGAACCCCTTATGCAAAAGAAAAATTGATTGAATAAATATAGTATATTACGCTACAAGCACAGAAAGTTAGTGTTTACGGTATGAGGATAGTTTCCCGAAAATGATATCCGAATACCGTGAACACCTTTCTGAGTCGTGTACGATATTTTTCGCCAGTCGCGTATGATATTTTTCGCCACACTACAGGTATTGATTGATTGATTGATTGATTGAGTACTTTATTTATGTAGATTACAATACTCACTGGCTTATACACTTATAAACAATAGCTTACAATACAGCAAAATTATAGATGAATTTACATAATATAGACTAAGAAAATAATTATTGAACTGTATATGATATGAAAAAGCAATTTGTAATATAATAACTATAGATAATAATCATATTGTAATGCATGTACATAAATTGGCGGAGCTTTGGACATATCAATGTCCATTCTTCGGAAAGAATATTAAAAATATCCTCCCCACTAACTCTCTACCAAACCAAGTATAGCCTACATACCAAGTATAGCCTATATACCTACTATACCAAGTTATAGCTGACGCTAAAAAGTTAGGCGGTTTCGTGGGTCTCTTGTGCGTTCCAACAGTTGATGTTGTCAAGTAGAGTTGTCATCTAGCTTGGCAAAAAATAGATGCATTGCATTAGCTGTGAGTAGGTTATACCATGTGACCCACAAACCCGCCTAACTTTCTGGCACCAGCTATATAAGAATAATAAATTGAATAAGAATGTTTCATAAGGGGGGGGGGAAGAAACTTTGATGTCTCATATCTCAAGAACCAGACGTCGTAGGGTACTCAAAGTGGGGTGAAAATTTCCGATCTCACCCTCCTGAACACAATGCACCATATGGCACAGTTGTCCAAACACATTTTCAAAAATTTTCAAAGAGCGACCGGAAAGGGTACTCTCTCGACTTGGCCGGAAAGAAACCTGTTCTGACGTCAGACAAGAGTCGTCTGCAAACAATGTCTTTCAGATCTACGTAGGGACTGGAAAACAGCTGCTTTCTGTGCAGTGTGGCGAAAATAAAATATCGAGGACCGAGCTTCGCTCTAGAGTACAAAAGCATAAAAAATGTATTATGGAAGAAGAAATTATAATAACATTCATACAGAAATGTTCTATCTAATCACAGTGAATTGAGATTAATTCCCAAAGGAAAGGCAGAAATTCTCCTCGCAAAGGCCCAGTTGCACAAAAGCAGGTTAGATTCTAATCCTGATTAACTTCACGTGAACCAAAACCAAGAAGACCATTTCGAAAGATGGATCTACTGGAATTAATCAGGATTGAAAATAAACCGGCTTTTCTGCAACCGGCACTAAGTACCTGATTGAATGATTAAAATAGTTTAACAGCTTAGTCATAATTTTGACACAGTCCCACACACATGAACTCGCTCACTCACTTCCATCACCAACAGACGACGAAAAAATTATTATCAGCTGTTTTTCCAAGGATGATTGATAATTATCTTCTTAATGTCCTTCAGCGAGTTCTCCAAGGGATGAGACCTAGTTCAATCGAATCTTTATATTATAAACCTATGTTCTGAATTTAGTGAGAATCACCAACAGACGACAATATAATTATTATCATCAGCTGTTTTTCCAAGGATGATTGATAATTATCCTTTTAATGTCCTTCAGCGAGTTTTCTCAGGAATGAGACCTAGTTCAATCGAATCTTTATATTATAAACCTACTAGTAGTCCTGTGAACAGTAGACCTCACGCAGTATCCTCATCCTCAAGCACCTGATTGGAACTATAGACCTTATGGAAATACAGCAATAGACTAGCTTCTACACACATCTGTGTGATCACTTGTCAGCTGATTTATGATGAATAATTCTATAGTCTGATTTGTACTCTAATATTGGCGTATGAAGGAGGCTCCTCTTCCCTTTCATATTATCCTTGAAATGAAAAATTTCCAAAAACCTATTACATAATTCGACGCGCAAATAAAAAAGGAACAAACCTGTAAAATTTCATGAAAATCTATAACCGCGTTTCGTCGTAAATGCACAACATATGAACATTAAGAGAAATGCCAAACCGTCGACTTGAATCTTAGACCTCACTTCGCTCGGTCAACTATGTTCTGAATATCGTGAAAATCGTTAGAGCCGTTTTCAAGATCCGGTGAAATACAAACATCTGAACATCTAAACATATAGACATAAAAACAGAAGTTGCTCGTTTAATAGTATAGGATATAATTGATTATCTTAAACAAGAATAAACAGTTAATAATATAACATAGCTTTGCCTATCAGCGGCTACATAGAGCTATAATTATGGTACGGTTCACATTATAATGGCAGTGTTTGATTAGCAATGATATTGCTATCCTTGTCTATCATTCAACAAACCGGATAACGCTATCTCTTTCTCGCGTTGCTCTGTTGCTGGATCGTATTTTAACAATGTAGAAAATCATAACCACAGAATAATCCAACAATGGAAGAGAGATAGTGAGCGAGTGAGGGGAAGAACGATCAAAGAAGATTGGTTGATTGATTGAGTACTTTATTTATGTAGATTACAATATATACTGGCTTATACACTTATATACAATAGCTTACAATACAGCAAAATTATAGATGAATTTACATGATATAGACTAGAAAAATAATTATTGAACTGTATATGATATGAAAAAGCAATTTGTAATATATAACTATAGATAATAATCATATTGTATGCATCTACATAATTGGCGGAGCTTTGGGCATATCAATGTCCATTCTCTCGGGAAGAACATTCAAATATCCTTCCACTAACTCTCTACCAAACGTTAATTTAATTCATAAACTGAGGATTCATTTATAAATGGAAATATTGTAAAAGTTTCGATTAATAGAATATTTAAGAGAAAAAAACATAAAATTAATAAAGTAAAATAATTATATAGGTAGATAAGATCAATTATTGATTAATAAAATGAAGTAGGCTGAAGTATCAGGTAATCAACTTTCAGTAATATACAGAAGTATGCAGTGGATAATTTAAATAACATGAGTTATGAGAAAATGAGTTATAAAATGAACATGAGTTTGAGAGAGAGAGAGAGAGAGAGAGAGAGAGAGAGCGTGAGAGAGCAATATAGACAGCGAGTAATGGGAGACCAAAGCTAACAAAATATTATTTCAAGTGATGCACAGCTTTTAGATAGAACGCAAATGGCTCTTCTATTTATTGACCTATAGTGACATCCTCGTTTTAAATTCAGTATCTGATCAGCATTTGTTTCCCATCCTTGTCTATTATCTTTGTATAGTAAGGTCCACGTTATAATGGCAGTATTTCATCAACATTGGTGTTGCTATCCTTGTCTATCACTCCACAAAGCAGATAGGGCTATCCTTTCCTACATCTGCATGGTTGCCATTGGTGTTTCTATCCTTGTCTATCATTCGACAAAACTGATAGCGCTATCCTTTCTGCACTGCTACCAAAGTTTGGAAGCTTTGTATCAAATTATGGTTGTTTGTATCATATTGTGTTGATACTGTATCATCTTCCTATAGTGAGGTCCACGTTATAATGGCAGTATTTGATTGACATTGGTGTTGCTATCCTTGTCTATCATTCGACAAAACAGATAGGGCTATCCTTTCTTACATCTGCATGGTTGCCATTGGTGTTTCTATCCTTGTATATCTGAAGACACAGCAGTTAGCGCTATCATTTTCTATAGTGAGGTCCACGTTATAATGGCAGTATTTGATCAACATTGGTGTTGCTATCCTTGTCTATCATTCGACAAAACAGATAGGGCTATCCTTTCCTACATCTGCATGGTAGCCATTGGTGTTTCTTTCCTTGTCTATCTGAAGACACAGCAGATAGCGCTATCATTTTCTATAGAGAGGTCCATGTTATAATGGCAGTATTTGATTGACATTGGTGTTGCTATCCTTGTCTATCATTCGACAAAACAGATAGGGCTATCCTTTCTTACATCTGCATGGTTGCCATTGGTGTTTCTATCCTTGTCTATCTGAAACACAGCAGATAGCGCTATCCTTTTCTACAGTGAGGCCCACGTTATAATGGCAGTATTTGATTGACATTGGTGTTGCTATCCTTGTCTATCATTCGACAAAGCAGATAAGGCTATCCTTTCTTACATCTGCATGGTTGCCATTGGTGTTTCTATCCTTGTCTATCTGAAACACAGCAGATAGCGCTATCCTTTTCTACAGTGAGGTCCACGTTATAATGGCAGTATTCGATTAACATTGGTGTTGCTATCCTTGTCTATCATTCCACAAAACAGATAGCGCTATCCCTTTCCAACTCCGCAACGTTGCCAAATCGCTTGTATAATGGATTTCACGGTGTATTGTTTGTGTTAGGGTTGTTAAGGCTAGGGGACGAATTGGCAAATGTATTCGGAATGAATTTTGAATGTATTCGGAATGTATTCGTTGGGGCTTAAATTGGAAATTACAAAATACAGCTCAAAGCTTAACATCGGTTGGAAATTCGGAAACATTGTTCCTGGATAATAGAGTCAGATTCACGTTATAGAGTCAGCAACTGATCAAAATTGGTGTTGCTATCCTTGTCTATCATTCAACAAAGCAGATAGCGCTATCCTTTCCTACCACTGCACTGCTGCCAAAGTTTGAAAGTTTCGTATCAAATTATTGTGTTATGTATCATATTGTGTTGATACTGTATCAGTTTGAGATAATTTTGGTGGCATCTTCCTATAGTGAGGTCCACGTTATAATGGCAGTATTTGATTATCATTAGTGCTGCTATCCTTGTCTATCATTCTTGTATCATAGTTGACCGAGCAAAGTGAGGTCTGAGATTCAAGTCGACGGTTTGACATTTCTCTTAATGTTTGAATGTTCAAATTTTTGAATGTTAAAATGTTTTAATGTTTATATGTTGCGCATTTACGGCTAAACGCGGTAATAGATTTTCATGAAATTTGACAGGTATGTTCTTTTTTTAATTGCGCGTTGACGTATATACAAGGTTTTTGGAAATTTTGCATTTCAAGGATAATATAAAAGAAAAAAGGAGCCTCCTTCATACGCCAGCTTTGGGGTAAAAATCAGACTAGAGAATTATTCATTATAAATCAGCTGACAAGTGATTACACAGATGTGTGGAGAAGCCAGTCTATTGCTGTATTTCCATAAGGTCTATAGTTTCAATCGGGTACTTGTGGATGAGAATATTGCGTGAGGTCTACTGTTCAAAGAACTACTAGTTAAGAGTCAGTGAACAAAGATGATTCAAATATGATAGACAAGGATAGCAACACCAAGGTTCAAATACTCAATTATAACCTTATTCTAGAATCATAGTGAATAGATTCTGGTATAATTGAGATGATATTATCAAATAACAAACAATATCTCGCATGATGATGTGAGACATCTATAATCAATCAATCAATCAATAATCAATTTAATCTAGGAAGGGATTGGCTTATACACGTAGGGGATAGGAAATTCACGAATGACGCATCATCACTATGGTATCACCATGAATGATACAGTATCCCCACGATATGATACAGTATCATCTCACCTTGATACACTACATTATCACGTCTCAACTACACAACTGATCACCTTGCATATATATAGATTCTCAATTTAAACAGGTTAGTTGCAGATCCATTTTTGATCCTGAAAGATTTCATTTCGTCAAGGTTTTTAGTTTGTCAAGTTTTCAATTAAATCTTCACGTAGCACAGGTTACCTAGTGGTTTTAAATATATGGTAGTAGTATCTTACGACACTAGGACGGGAAAGGCTTTCTGTAGGCGATAATGATGTATCTAGTCGAGGCGTTAGCCGAGACTAGAATTTATTTCGAGCACTGCAATAGACATTCACGTTCAAGTAACGTGGACTAATAATCTAAAAAAGAATAATTGAGAAATCGAAAACATTACCCGCTTGTGCTGACATTTCTACATGCATTCTATAAACATAGCCTAGTTTACAAGTTTCGAATCAGGAATTTTGTGGAAGTTGACAAAATTTCCACCTGGAGCGCTGAAGATGTTTTTGCTGTTCCTATTCCAAAACAAGGAAACATACTTGACTGTGAAGAAAACATATGGTTTCAATACAGTAGAGTATGCTGTAATGAGAATCATATGTTTATTTGTTCTGCAAACAGCTGCTTACCGAATTGATTTCATGCATGGAGAACAGCTGAAATTGAATGACTATGACAAAAAGTAATTGACCGAGCGTAGTGAGGTCTAAGATTCAAGATTCACGGTTTGGCATTTCTCTTAAAATGTTTAAGTGTTTATGTTTATGTTTATGTTTTCTTGTTGCGCATTTACGGCGAAACGCGATAATAGATTTTCATGAAATTTGACAGGTATGTTCCTTTTTTAATTGCGCGTCGACGTATATAAAAGGTTTTTGGAAATTTTGCATTTCAAGGATAATATAAAAGTAAAAAGGAGCCTCCTTCATACGCCAATATAAGAGTAAAAATCAGACTATAGAATGATTCATCATAAATCAGCTGTCTAGTGGACTATAATACTACCCGTTCAAAAACATCGATCATCTTGAAAATGTATCTTTCCATCAACGTTAGTAGACAGTTGACTACGATACTACCCGTTCAAAAACATCGAACATCTTGAAAATGTATCTCTCCATCAACGTTAGTAGACAGTTGACTATAATACTACCCGTTCAAAAACATCGTACATCTTGAAAATGTATCTTCTCATTAACGTTTGTAGACAGTAGTTGACTATAATACTACCCGTTCCAAAACATGGAACATCTTGAAAATGTATCTTTCCATCAACGTTGTAGACAGTTGCAGCCAGACCTGATAACAGCGCTCACACTCACATTCCGGGACGACACGTCACGGTACGATAGGACAGAAAGCTCTATGTTTATTTAGGATTTGTTCTAGACATTTCAAATTGATGAATTATTCATTAATTTTTGAGAAAACATAACAACCGGTTAATGTAACTTACTGAGCGCGAGGGCTACTGTTCACAGAACTACTAGTTATTTTGAATTTTACTTACTCCTTCTGTGACACTCTCTCCTTTACTACATGCTATCCACATGAGAGATAATGCCATGCAATATCTGAATAAATATCTTAGTCTGGGCCCAATCGCTTTTATCTGTGGAAAAAAAAACTCATATTGAAAATATTATAAAAGAGGAAACAATCTATATATATAAAAGCGAAATGGCACTCACTCACTCACTTACTCGCAGAACTAAAAATCTACCCGACCAAAAACGTTCAAATTTGATTGGTATGTTCAGTTGGCCCTTTAGAGGCGCACTAAGAAATCTTTTGGCAATATTTTTACTCTAAGGGTGAATTTTAAGGGTTCAAAGTTCGTCTTTTAGAATGTATATTCTTTTTATTCTCTTAATTATAATTGAAAAAAGGCCATATCATATGTTAATATGGAACTAAAATCTAGAGAGGGTACCTCTTCGAAACAGTTGTTAAACTGGTAACTAAATTAATAATTTTGTCAGGTTGACATTAAGTTGAGTTGTCTTTGTTAGGTTGGCACCAAGTTGAAGATTGAAATGCATTTATCGCGGAGAAATTGATTGGGCACTGCTACTTCAATTGGAGCGATTCCTGAGAATATTATATTACTAGACGTCAGGCTCGCTTCGCTCGCCATATCCGTTTAGCCAGATGTTTAGTCTGGACTCCCGACTGGATCGTCCTAACATATGATAAAAATGCTGAAATGAAAAATGCAGTTGAGCGAAGCGAGCCTGCTGATCTCAATCCTGGACGATCCAGGCGGGGGTCCAGGGGGCGGAGCCTCCTGGTTAGACAGATATGGCGAGCGAAGCGAGCCTGACGTCTAGTTGGCTTGTACACGTGGGGGATAGGAAATTCACGAATGACGCATCATCACGTCTCAACTACAAACTGATTGATTTGGCATATAAATTCTTAGTTCGCAGAGTATGATTATAGGCCTATTCTCAATAATTCATCTAGATAAATAAATGAATGTGAGAGCAACTTTTCGTATGAGCTAACGCTTTAAACAAATAAACTTATTCATTTATCTACTAGTAGTTCTGTGAACAGTAGACTTCACGCGGTTTTCTCATCCACAAGTTCCTGATTTAAACTATAGACCTTATGGAAATACAGCAATAGACTGGCTTCTCCACACATCTGTGTAATCACTTGTCAGCTGATTTATGATGAATAATTCTATAGTCTGATTTTTTACTCTAATATTGGCGTATGAAGGAGCTCCTTTTTCCTTTTATATTATCCTTGAAATGCAAAATTCCAAAAACCTTGTATATACGTCGACGCACAATTATAAAGGAAATACCTTCAAATTTCATGCATGAAAATCTAATACCGCTTTTCGCCGTAAATGCGCAACATATAAACATTTATACATTTAACCATTTGAATATTCAAACATTCAAATATTCATACATTTAAACATTAAGAGAAATACCGTCGACTTGAAACTTAAACCTCACTTCGCCCGGTCAATTATGTATTATTTAATTGTTCTAGATTACACTCGTTCAAGTTTTCATTTTTAGAATAGAGACCCTTTCGGAGCCCAGTTTACCTGCTAGTATTGTAAGGGATGAACTGGCTTCTACACTTGGTGGATAGGAAATTCACGAATGACGCATCATCACTATGGTATCACCATGAATGATACAGTATCCCCACGATATGATACAGTATC
>NC_052512.1:42797090-42858034 GCF_014356525.2 Nilaparvata lugens
AAGGCCCATTGACGGCTTAAATTATATATTCAGGCGGTGGGACCTTCCCGCAAGGGACTCCCCACCAACAAAAGCCATACGAATTTACTTTATTCTAATTTAAAACACTTATTTTCAATCCAAAAAATATTATCTCTCATCAACTATACTGTACCTTGAAGCCTGTGGGGCACCAGTCAACAAATTGTATTGTTCTCTTTGTCTTGATAGTGGCGATTGCTGTATTCACGTCCTTGGGAACGACATCACCTCTATACAGCATGCAGCAGGCCATGTATTTGCCATGTCTGGGATCGCACTTCACCATTTGGTTGGCTGGCTCAAAGCAAGAGTTGGTTATCTCATTGACAGACAGCTGTTCATGGTAGGCCTTCTCAGCCGACACGATTGGTGCATAAGTGACTAGAGGGAAGTGGATTCTCGGGTAGGGGACTAGATTGGTTTGGAATTCTGTGAGATCCACGTTGAGAGCTCCGTCGAATCTCAAGGAGGCGGTGATCGACGATACTATCTGGCCAATCAGTCTGTTGAGGTTTGTGTAGGTGGGTCTCTCAATGTCCAGATTTCTTCTGCAAATGTCGTAGATCGCCTCGTTGTCTGCCATGAAAGCACAATCTGAGTGCTCCAGAGTTGTGTGTGTTGTTAGAATTGAGTTTTTTCGCCACACACAAAAATAAACAATATATATGAGAATAGTTGTTTACTAAGCACTTCCGAAAGCAGAAGTGGAAGGTGATAGCTCCAGCAAATCTGAGGTAATCTGAATATCAGGAAATTGTCCAAGTATTTCTATTCTTAATTCTGATTTGTCTAAATAACCTAAAAGATGATGTTCAATTATGTAGGAGGTTGAGTTTATACTTTTTTATTCTTTCAAATGACAATGAGATGATATTATTAATTATTGAATAGTAAACTCAAATAATGAAAAGTTTTTTGATCGGCTGTTTTTTGACCATCTTTCTTAGTTCCATGTTAGCGGTTGGAAAGGGTACTCTTTCCGGCCTAGGCCGGAAAGAAACCTGTTCTGACGTCAGACGAGAGTCGTCTGCAAACAATGTCTTTCAGATATACGTAGGGACTGGAAAACAGCTGCTTTCTGTGCAGTGTGGCGAAAAAAATATAATTATTATGAGTCATTCTCACCAACTCTGTATAATTAAAAGTTAATAACTCAAAGATCAATTATTTAATTTATTCATTTTATTCTATTATTCTACAAAGGCGACTTCTAAGTATTTTATGCCTAGGTCATGATGTAGGGATGAATGATAATACTATGAAGGTAGAGTTATTAATCATCTCATGAGCGAGTTCTCCAACCCAGAGTGTCAATATTATTGAACCATCATTTTGTAGATCCATTTTATCGATGAATATATCATTGCTATTTTTCGGGAAACAAAAAGCTGGCTGATTCAAATTGAGGAGGATCTAACCGATACTGAAATTGATGTATTGAAAAAATCAATATGAACTGTGAGGTTTTCAAGTTAGTAATATGTCTTTTTCAGTTATCCATAATAGGCCTACTAGAAGTTCTGCGAACAGTAGACCTCAGGCAGTATTCTCATTCACAAGTACCTGATGTCACCTGTTTTGAATGTTAACAAACTCAGTTCACGTTTGAATTAGTATTCCATATGATATAATTCATCCAGTTCCGTGATGATCTTTCTATCTGATGAAAATTAATTCTTTACAATCAAAAATATTATAATTTCCTCAACATTATCTTAGTCCATTTGATTATTTACAATCACCAATTAAATTAGTTTTTTCAAACGTGAGAATATTGATACTGATGGGCACGCTTTATAATACCATGACTGCAAAACAAAATATTGAAGCGAAATACCTTAAAGATGCATAACTCTTCAAGGTCTTTGATAGAACTATAGACCTTATAGAAATATGGCCTCTCCACCCACAAACTCGTGACCTACGTGAGTTCCACTCCTGGCCCGACGCCCGGCTACCCTTGACTCAGCAGGGCGCCCTAGAGGCAGTTTGGCGTCCCCTCTCTCAGCGGAAGGACCTACAGAAAGGCCAGGAGTGGAACTCACGTAGATCACGAGTTTTTTGAGTGGAGAGGCCAAAACTCACTACTGCTCAAAGAAGGGCGGCCATTCAGGCGATACTTCTTGGGAGAGGTGAGACTTTTGACCCTGCAGAGTTTCGAAGGGGCAGAAGAAACCCCCAAGAGGTTGATTGATTGATTGATTGAGTACTTTATTTATGTGGATTACAATATATACTGGCTTATACACTTATATACAATAGCTTACAATACAGCAAAATTATAGATGAATTTACATAATATAGACTAAGAAAATAATTATTAACTGTATATGATATGAAAAAGCAATTTGTAATATAATAACTATAGATATAATCATATTGTTATGCATCTACATAAATTGGCGGAGCTTTTGACATATCAATGTCCATTCTTTGGAGAGAATATTCAAAATATCCTTCCCACTAACTCTCTACCAAAATGAGATTGATTGATTGATTGAGTACTTTATTTATGTAGATTACAATATATAGTGGCTTATACACGTATATACAATAGCTTACAATACAGCGAAAATTATAGATTAATTTACATAATTAGACTAAGAAAATAATTAGTGAACTGTATATGATATGAAAAAGTTATTTGTAATATGATAACTATAGATAATTATATTGTTATGCATCTACATAAATTGGCGGAGCTTTGGACATATCAATGTCCATTCTTCGGAAAGAATATTAAAAATATCCTCCCCACTAACTCGCTACCAAAAATCTCTCTACCAAAGAAGTCAGAGATGGATGGAAGCTTCAGGAACAAATGCGGGTCAAGAGGCTGAGTACATGCTAGTAAATAATAAAGTTTCGAATTAAATGTTTGACCCACCTGCAGAGACTCTGATGATCAGCGACAATCACTCCCAGTTTTTTTCTCAAATCTTCAAAATTTTTCTTTTCACTTTTAACCTCTCCACAGTCTAGTTCTTCATCAATTGAGACCTGAAGGAGTTTGCATTCGGTGTTCAGGCATTCGAATGCTAATAGAACTGCTCTGAGATCCATGGCCCAGAGATAGACAACACTCGAGTACCAGAAAAATAGAAGATTGTGGAAAAGTGTGTAGAGGGGGATGGTCTCAAAGCTTTCCGGATAGTATGTGTAGACTATCATTGACACGTCTTTACCTACACAGAAAATCATGAAAAAAGATTCATTATCAAAGTAATGAAAGGATTAAATCAATTGATTGATTGAGTGTTGTTTATGGGACTTTTAAAATGTTATCAAAATGTTGCAATTAATTTGAGTGTGATATTTTTGTTTTTTATTCGGTTTTTAACCTTAAAAATCTGGTGTGGCGCACTCACACAACTTTCCTTGCCGTTATGAAAATTGATCACCTGACGCTAGTGTTCCCGCGCATGTCAAGTCTACTATTCAAAGATTTGAGCCAGCTGGTGACAGGGCAATAACGCTGGAGACACACATGAGGTCTGCTATCTCTTCATAGTGAATGATTTAATAGAATCAACAATAATTTGCAATTGAATAATCACATTTTCTCGAATTAAAGCTTATTTCAATTTCAGGTGAAAATGTTACTGAACATTAATTGTAGAGATTTTTGCTCAATCTACTCCACTTGATTTTTTTTGTTTCAATATTGTATCTGAAGCCTGATAATTGGAATCTATCTGCATTGATGGGGCGGAGCTCCTAAAATTTTTACAGATATAGACTTGTGGCAGTTGATAGAGCTTATCGATGACTATTTTAGGTATGAATTTGATCAAAATCGTTGGAGCCGTTTCCGAGAAAATCACGAAAACCCCTGTTTTTGACACATTTTCGTCATTTTAGGCGCCATCTTGAATTGCATTTGATCGAATGTTCGTGTCGGATCCTTATAGTGAAAGGACCTTAAGTTCCAAATTTTAAGTCATTCCGTTATTTGGAGATGAGATATGTGTACACAGACGCACATACACTCATACACCACACACACACCACACACACACACCACACACACACACACACACACACACACACACACCACACACCAACACACACAACACACACACACACACACACACACACACACCACACACACACACACATACGACCAATACCAAAAACCAGTTTTTTTGGACTCAGGGGACCTTGAAACGTATAGAATTTAGAAATTGGGGAACCTTAATTTTTTTCGGAAAGCAATACTTTCCTATATGGTAATAGGGCAAGGAAAGTAAAAATTCTCAGTTTGTCGTTGTTTTTAGTGAAATGGACTAAATTTTAGAAAAGTGAAACCATAACCCTATTTCGGACTTGTTAACTAAATTTGGGAGAGAAAAAGTACAAGGAGTATCCTTAGTTTTTCTCTCCCAATCAGTGCTACTGTAAAAGTTATAAATAAATAAAAATAAATAAATAAATGCCCGGTTGCAGAGTCGCCACATAAAGTCACCCATAGTTAACAGAGCTATTAGTTAACAACTCGCCCATAAATAGATGTTTGTTGCAGAGTCGTTTGCCAGACCCCTGTTAGCTATGGCTCTGATAAGGCACACACATAAGTCACACTGCTGCTCATACCACTTTTTGCGTGGTATGCTTCTATCATACAGAAACAATAGCGTAAGTAGTTATTCCATGGTATAGGGCGTTTATGTCGCAACTTTTACTGTTATCTCGAGCCGATTTCTGTCGATTATTGCCAATTTTTACTGTTTTGTTGGGGTGAGAGTGTATGAACGGCACAATTTGAGAGACTACCAGCGTCACACAGCTGCCTGGGAAAGAACTACGTAAAACTATCGGCTTGGGATAACAGTAAAAGTTGCGACATAAACGCCCTATGCCATGGGATATCTACTTACGCTACTGTTTCTCTATACTTCTATCCAACTAATTTATTGGTAACGGGAAGAGAATCACTGTGAACAGTTCTTATTATTATATTATTATAATATTATTTTATTATATACTATTACTTACAACCTATTATTGAAATTTTAGATGGATTATTGTTGTATTTGTCAAGCTAGACTCTATTTGGTTTCTGTATATGTATTTATGAGTGTGAACAAATTTGAATTTGAATTTGAATTCTTCCAAACCTCCAGTCGGATGACGTCACAACATGGCGCTTGTTTATCATAACACTGCTGTCTGCTTATTTGTGTTGTTTATGTTTGGAGGTTACGAATGAAGATCGTAAACTGCATACTAATTTGTAATTATTTCAGTTAAGGTAGTTTGGAATTTGTGATAGCTAAATGAATGAATTAGTAAAATAAGATTAGAGATAGAAGTAGAATGAGTGACTGGTTTATATATTATTGTATAATATCATAGAGAAACATTGGAAGAACTGTTCACAGTGATTCTCTACCCGTTGCCAATAAAGTAGTTGGATAGAAGTATAAAGAAACAATAGCGTAAGTAGATATCCCATGGTATAGGGCGTTTATGTCGCAACTTTTACTGTTATCTCAAGCTGATAGTCCACGTAGTTCTTTCCTGTGAAGCTTTATGACGCTGGTAGTCTCTCAAATTGTGCCGTTCATACACTCTTACCCGGTCAAAACAGTAAAAATCGACAATAATCGACAGTAATCGGCTTGGGATAACAGTAAAAGTTACGAAATAAACGCCCTATACCATGGGATATCTACTTACGCTATTGTTTCTCTATGAAGATATTTAGTGCTGGATTCCGAGCTCAGGATTTAGCTAAGTTCTAAATTTTAATCAGCTGAAGCACTACCTCTGTAAACAGTGATGAGATAATTTATTATTGGGAAAATGAAAGGATTGAGTCAATACTGGAGATTGAATTAATTGGAGATTAAGTTAACTGAAGATTGAATCAATTTAGCATATAAATTTCAGATTAATTCAGAGATTAGAAAAGATATTTAGAGCAGTTAATAAGTTATTTAAGATTTTTTGAAAATGTATCTTCCCTTATCAAGCAACAGATGCTCTTTTGTATCTCCTCAAAAGCAACATGTTTTATTCGAAAAGACACAAGGAGTTATGAGCAGTTGGTTGTACTAGCACATTTTGGAGTTGTCCTTTTAGCAACGTGTGCGTATGAAGAGATACACAAGGAGATTCAATGTATCTTCCCATAAGCAACAGATGTCTTTTGTATCTCCTCAAAAGCAACGTGTTGCATCCGAAAAGATACACAAGGAGCTTCAATGTATCTTTTCATAAGCAACAGATGTTCTTTGTATCTCCTCAAAAGTAACATGTTTTATTCGAAGAGATACACAAGGAGCTTCAATGTATCTTTTCATAGGCAACAGATGCTCTTTTGTATCTCCTCAAAAGCAAAGTGTTGCATCCGAAAAGATACACAAGGAGCTTTCTGGAGTTACGTCCTTTCAACACTACACAGCCTATCAGCTGACATTCGTTCAACATGCTCTTTTCATTGTTGGTGATACGTTGCAACTCTCTCATTCATGAAGAATCTCTGTGTGTAGGGAGCTTCCTCCATCTAGGGATCTAGGGTCTCTGTGTGTAGGGAGCTTCCTCCATCGAGGGATCTAGGGTCTCTGTGTGTAGGGAGCTTCCTCCATCGAGGGATCCAGGGTCTCTGTGTGTAGGGAGCTTCCTCTCAAGCCTGATGTTTTTGCAAAGCTGTGAATATTACTTCGCCAACCATACCTTGTCCATATGTAATCTAAAATAATTATTGAAGTGTTAAATGAGTAGATATCTTTATATCTTATCCAATTCTTTATTGATTTATAAAAAAAGAACATCATCGAAACGATAGGGAGAGAGAAAATAAGGTAACCTTGTGCTATTCCTCTCCCAAATTCAGATAAGGTTACACATTGTCCGAAATGGGTTGAGGGCCGGTTCCTGGCTCAGGATTTAGCAAAGTCATAATAAAAACTTGATAAAGCTATAATAAATAAATGAATAATAAGATAAATAGATTAATAAATGAATATGCAAATATTCAATATATAAATATATTGCAGTGAATGATACATTTATGAAGGGACAGTTTATCTCTTAGTACTCTTCAACATATTTTTTTCTCTGTATTATAAACATTTATCAAGTTTTTATATAATTTTAGCTAGGCTCTAAGCTACTCTTCTCTTATTTTCAGTGTGATGGTGCCTCAACACGTTTTTCAAATGAGGTACCTAACCACTTTATATTATTGTTTTGTAATGTTTTGTGTATTATTTATTATTGTAAATTGTAAAGTGTGTCAATAAATGAAAATGAAAATGAGATATGGTTCAATACCTAGGGTGACGTCATGCAGATAGGCTTCAACAATTTTGTGGCAGGTTTGTGCATATGGTAATAATGCACATAGGAAGAATAGTATGGCAAACATTATATTAACAGCATAACCATAGTATCTTATTGTCGTATCACGCTGGGTCAACACTGCTTGCTTTCTTGCTGAACACGGTCTGTTATCTAGAAGCAGAAAAAAAACAAATATTTTTTAAAAACACTCCACTTATATGGGCAACTTTATTCAAATAATTAATAAGAACAATATAAAAACTTGTAGTACCCTTTATTAAAAACTTCAAATTTTTTTTGTCATCGTCATTCAATATCAGCTGTTTTTCATTAAAAGCGCCGCCCATTAAATGACGTCATTGTATCTGAAACCAGCCCGGGGTAGTTCACCAAACAACCGCCACTCTAGCGCTAGCGCTAGCTGGCTACTCTGGGTTCACCAACCTTCCACCACGCGCTAACTGGCGCTACAGTAGAGTCAACTCGAGGTCATTGAGCCATCGCCGTATCTAGAAATAGATCCTATGTTGCCACATTGAAGCAGCTGTCGCGATGTTGCCAAATTTCAGCCTCTGTCTCATCAAAACAGGTTTCTACATTTCTTGCAGGCTGGCTAGTATTTACAACTCCAAGCATACCCAGCTCCATAGTAGATATTATGATGAAGGGGATTGGGGAAGATTATTGAGGGTTTGAGTTAGATTTTATTATACCCCAAACCATCTGACATTATGAAAAAACGAAAAGCATCCCCTATTTTTTGTAAACCGCGAAATCTTGGGGTAGTGTTTTGGAAAATTTTTGTAGTAGAAAGGATGCTGTAAACAGTGGAATGGACTATTCACGATTTTTCTCATTTTTGGGGTTGAAATTTAGGGGTGAAAAAATGAAATCCTTTGTTGTTTAGATATCAGAAAAATTCTTTTTATCATTCAATTCTACTCTTTGACAGGATTTTTCATTTTATGATTAATGGTTAGGGGGTGGTTAACAAAATAAGGGTAGTTTTTTCGGAATTCTCTGTTTGATGCAATTTTTTGGGGAATGGTAGATAGTAGTTAATAGATGAAACTTTTTTTTTCAATGGTTGCTGAGGGTTGAATCGTTAGGGGTTGACCATTTTTAAAACTTTAAATATCTGAATCTTCGAAAAATTATTTTTTCCATCAAGTGTTTTGTATTTTTTTCATTATTAATTTTTGTAGTAGACAGGATGCTGGAAACAGAGGAATGGACTATTCACGATTTTTCTCATTTTTGGGGTTGAAATTTAGGGGTGAAAAAAATGAAATCCTTTGTTGTTTAGATATCAGAAAAATTCTTTTTGTCATTCAATTCTACTCTTTGAGAGGATTTTTTCATTTTATGATTAATGGTTAGGGGGTGGTTAACAAAATAAGGGTAGTTTTTTCGGAATTCTCTGTTTGATGCAATTTTTTGGGGAATGGTAGATAGTAGTTAATAGATGAAACTTTTTTTTTCAATGGTTGCTGAGGGTTGAAATCGTTAGGGGTTGACCATTTTTAAAACTTTAAATATCTGAATCTTCGAAAAATTATTTTTTCCATCAAGTGTTTTGTATTTTTTTCATTATTAATTTTTGTAGTAGACAGGATGCTGGAAACAGAGGAATGGACTATTCACGATTTTTCTCATTTTTGGGGTTGAAATTAGGGGTGAAAAAAATGAAATCCTTTGTTGTTTAGATATCAGAAAAATTCTTTTTGTCATTCAATTCTACTCTTGAGAGGATTTTTTCATTTTATGATTAATGGTTAGGGGGTGGTTAACAAAATAAGGGTAGTTTTTTCGGAATTCTCTGTTTGATGCAATTTTTTGGGGAATGGTAGATAGTAGTTAATAGATGAAACTTTTTTTTTCAATGGTTGCTGAGGGTTGAAATCGTTAGGGGTTGACCATTTTTAAAACTTTAAATATCTGAATCTTCGAAAAATTATTTTTTCCATCAAGTGTTTTGTATTTTTTTCATTATTAATTTTTGTAGTAGACAGGATGCTGGAAACAGAGGAATGGACTATTCACGATTTTTCTCATTTTTGGGGTTGAAATTTAGGGGTGAAAAAAATGAAATCCTTTGTTGTTTAGATATCAGAAAAATTCTTTTTGTCATTCAATTCTACTCTTTGAGAGGATTTTTTCATTTTATGATTAATGGGTAGGGGGTGGTTAACAAAATAAGGGTAGTTTTTTCGGAATTCTCTGTTTGAGGCATTTTTTTTTTTTTTTTGGAATGGTAGATAGTGGTTAATAGATAAAATTTATAATTTTTTTCAATGGTTGCTGAAGGTTGAAATCGTTAGGGGTTGTCCATTTTTAAAACTTTAAATATCTGAATCTTCGAAAAATTATTTTTTCCATCAAGTGCTCAAAGAGATGAAGAAACGTATTTGATGTTTTGTTCTAAAATCACCCCCTACTTAAAGTTAAGAACTTTATTAACCTTAAAAACCACCCCTAAAATGGAGTGTTTTTTAAAAATAATTTTCTATTTTATAAGTTGAACTTGGAAATTTTTGGTGAGCTTGAACTTTTCAAGCATAACAAGATGATGGAGCATAGAAGAAAAATTCAAGTATTGCATGATTATAAATTCAAAATGTAATGATATTTCTAGTATTTACTGTATATCTTGTGAATTCCACTTCTATAAATAAATAAATAAATTTCTATTGTCATTAAGCAACATTGGCAATAGACAAAGTCAAAACTATACTAACATTATGCAAGTCAGAAGGTTATAAGTTAGTGTAATTGAAAGTATATACGATATACATATATAAACACATAAACATGACTACATCTAAAGTAAGGCCAGAATAATTCAAATATTCATCACTATACAAACAACAGTACAAACAAGGCCCTGTCAAAATGTTAAAACAAGAAAGAAAAGCTTTAAGCAATCAAGAAATCAAAAATCAATAATCATATCGGAATCCAAGAACTCTTGTATAGAATACATTCATAGAATCAAGCCGGTAAACAGCTGATTGTAGAACAAATTAACATATGATTCTCATTACAGCATACTACCATAGAGAAACGATAGCATAAGTAGATAACCCATGGTATAGGGCGTTTATGTCGCAACTTTTACTGTTATCCCAAGCCGATAGTTCACGTAGTTCTTTTCTATGCAGCTGTGTGACGCTGGTAGTCTCACAAATTGTGCCGTTCATACAAAATTTGAGGTTATGTAATTACACACTGCTTCTCAGTCCAGGAATGATGATTTGAAAATTTTGAATTTCTGAGTTTGACATAGTAGTACTTTGAATTAATCATATATTACAAATGATGTTAAAAACCCTAGAACATAAGGAATAATATCGGGGGACCGAGCTTCGCTCTGGAGTGTAAAAGCATAGAAAATTTGTAACAAAAAATTAAATTTATAGTTTATATATATATATTATAATTTATAGTTTTTCATTCTCTCAGTCGTACAATTATTTTTACAGGAGGCACAACAGGCTTTTGCCTGAAACTGCCCCTTTTCAAATAAAATTTATACTACAGTCCAAATCAAAATCTAGGTTAAGCTACTATCACTCATCAAAATAACAATTTATTCACACTTCAAAAAGCAAACACATCATCAATTACAAATACATATATACTATGAATTCTATTTACTATGATACAATATATTTGCTACAATATTTGTTAATATACTATGTATCACTAACAGCATCTAGTTACAATTCTAGACTTTCTGAAGTAAACATGTTTTCTAAAAAAAAAGAGAAATAAACAAAAATGTGTTTTTTCTGGATTATTTTTCTCGCGAGATCAGCTGAGGAATAACCCATACATGCACTCGCTCACTCACTTCCATTACAGTATCGACAGACGACAAAAACTCCAGCTGTTTTGTCAAGGACGTATTTATCCTTTTGTCTTTCAGCGAGTTAGCCCAGGGTTGAGACCTAGTGCAATCGAATTTTCATATCGTAAACCTACTTTGTTCCAAATTTCGTGAGAATCATTGGAGCCGTTTCCGAGATCCGGTCACATACAGATATATGAGCAAATAAACATTTAAACATATGAACAGAAATATTGCTCGATTAATAATATAGGATATGATTTTCCTCCCTCAACTCCGCCACGGGCATCAAACTTTCCCCTCAGGGAGAAAAAAGCGGTTTTTTTACTCCAAATATAGGCTACAAATAACTAATGACAGAAAAACATACCAGGTTTATGCCTTCGATCCATTTCTAGCATATGATTCTCAACGTATGTGAAGATATCTGCCGCATCATACATTCCTATGTATCCCATGGTTCCGAATAGAGTTGAATTCAGCTCCTTAATTGCTAACAGTCGCATTACGAAGTCACTCCACATTTGGTACAAATTGTAGACTAAATCCACCTGTAAGATGATATAAAAGAGTGGATAAGGTAGAGTGTAGGAAAAACTCTTAAAAGATGCCAGTCTCTGTCGCTGTCTCACTCACTCTCTCTCTCTCACTCTCTCTCTCACTTTGGTAGAGAGTTAGTGGGGAGGATATTTTTAATATTCTTCCCAAAGAATGGACATTGATATGTCCAAAGCTCCGCCAATTTATGTACATGCATAACAATATGATTATTATCTATAGTTATTATATTACAAATTGCTTTTTCATATCATATACAGTTCAATAGTTATTTTCTTAGTCTATATTATGTAAATTCATCTATATCTTTGCTGTATGGTAAGCTATTGTATATAAGTGTATAAGCCAGTATATATTGTAATCTACATAAATAAAGTACTCAATCAATCAATCAATCTCTCTCTGTCTCCTCTCTTCTCTCTCACACTCTCTCTCTTCCACCGCCAACACAATAAAATAAGGTAGAAGCTTAAAAATAAAATAAGCTCAAAGGTGCGTACAGATATACGCACCGCGAACATGAGCAATTCACTTTTAATCTGTATTTTTACGGAAACATCTTACCGTTTCCGTAAAAATACAGATATAGTCAGCTGATTAAGTGAATTGCCATGTTCGCGGCGCGTATATCTGTACGCACCTTAATAGACAAGGATAGCAACACCAATGTTATTCAGATACTGCCATAAAACGTGGGAATCACTATAAAAAATGATACAAATATCACCACAAAATCATACAGTGTCAACACAATATGATACAGTATCATCTGAGCTTGATTCAAAAACCATAATTTGATAAAAACTTTGGCAACAGTGCAGAGGTAGGAAGGATAGTGCTATCAGCTTCGTATAATGATAAACAAGGATAGCAAAACCAATGTTAATCAGATAATGCCATTATAACGTGGACCTCACTATAGGAGATGATACAAAGATGATACTGAGATCAACACAAAATGATACAGTATCAACACAATATGATACAGTATTATCTGAGCTCGATACACAACACCATAATTTGATACAAACTTCCAAACTTTGCAACAGGCAAAGGTAGAAAAGGATAACATTATATGCTTTGTCTACAGATAGACAAGGATAACAATACCAATGTTAATCAGATACTGCCATTAGAACGTGGACCTCACTATAGGACGATGATACAAAGATCACCACAAAATGATACAGTATCAACACAATATGATACAGTATAATCTGAGCTTGATACACAACACCATAATTTAATACAAAACGATGGCAACAGTGCAGAGGTAGGGAAGGATAGCGCTATCTGCTTTGTCTGCAGATAGACAAGGATAGTAACATCACTGTTGATCATATACGTGGACCTCACTATTATAATCTTGTTGCAAGTAGCCTATATCTTGCCCATATCTACTATAGTGAGGCCCACGTTATAATGGCAGTATTTGATCAACTTTGGTTTTGCTATCCTTGTCTATCACTCAACAAAGCCGGTGACACTATCCTTTTCTAGGTCCACAACGGTGCCAAATATGTTTTTGACAGTGTAGAAATATAATTAATTAATGCAGAGGATCGGCATCGCTATTCTCCTATCTTTATCCACTGCCATTATAACGTGGACCTCACTATATATCTGGTTTTTATGATAACCTACCTGTAGAACTACTGTCAGGCATCTCCATATAACAGTGTGAGTTCTGTACCAGACGGGCAGTCTCAGTTTCTTAGCTACTTTCAACGATTTACTCTCCATATTTGATTTATTTTCCATATTTGATTCATTCTCCATCTTTGATTTATTTTCCATATTCGATATATCCTTCATATTTGATTTCTCTAGTGGTCCCTGTTCAGACAAATTTGATTATTCAAGAATATTCTGATATTTTCAATGAGGAAGACTAAGAAATTGTCAAAAACCACAGACTTATTGATACTTAGAAAGACCGGCTTTAGTTATTACACCATTGTCAATCTGTGATAAACTAAAACCAGATACAAGAGCAGCAGAATTTATACTAGTAGGCGAGTACTTCTATTGGTCAAGGGCATGAACGCCTGCCATTGGCCCAGCTAGACAGTCTCCTCCCACTCAACGGTGTCACAAAATGGCGGCTTAAGCAACACAATCGCCATGATAACAAAATTTACTTTCAATATAAAAAAAGAACCTAGGAAACAAGTGTGAAAGATAATAAAACAAATATGAAAATGAAAAAACTATTGACTAATGTATGCTTACAATTTTATGATAGAACTAAATTCGTGGTGTTGTATTGGTTGAAATGAATTTGGTCATTTTAACTATACTGGGAGCTTTCCTTAATTACTCTTGTTATTTCTAAAGCCTCTAGAATATTCAAAGATCAGCCTTTGTTATTAACATGCAGAAACTCAATATTCTCCTTAACTGTGAACTTGTGATTATTTGTTATCAAATGTTCTGCAAAGTTAAGCTGTGTACAGATATACACGCCTCCAAACCACTCCTTGCACGCACCGCCCTCGTTTCGCCCTTGTTCCGACCTCGTTCTGCCATCGCTCCGCCCCCGCTCTGTACTAGCACCGATCATGAACGTTACGGGAGGCGTAAGCTCTTCTCGCGTTCCACTCTTGCTCCGTGGTCGATCATCAATCGATCTACTCGAGTGACAGTTGGTTGCGGAGCAGAGAGTCTGTATGCACCTTTAGATTCCCCATTTTGTTTATTCCAATCTCTGATGTGTTCTTTAATCCTACATTTGAAACTTCTACCAGTCTGACCCACATAACAAGCATTACAATGATCACATTTAAGTTTGTACACCCCACTTTTATCCCAAATATCAATTTTGTCTCTACTCCAGCTAAATAGACTATTTAAAATCGGTTTGGTCATGAAAGCAACATGAAATCCATTCCTATTCAATTCCCTACCCATCTTATCAGATACAAGGCCTAAATATGGGATTGTTATCCAAGTCTTCTCCTCACAGTTTGAGCCTACAAAGCTAGAATTGATTGAAATTTTTCTATCAATTTTACTCAATAATCTGTCCACCATACTCTCTTCATACCCATTCGTGGCAGCTATCTGTTTAATTTTAGTGATCTCAATATCAAAATCATGATGGCTCATAGGTATTGTTAGTGCTCTATAGACCATGCTATTGAAAGCAGCAAGTTTGTGAGAAATAGGATGACAAGAATGAAGAGGAATGATAACATCAGTATTGGTTGGTTTTCTGAAAAAAAAAAGATTCTGATATTTTATTATCATCAACAAATTTTTGTCCTTAGAATTTTGTAGTGTTGTGGAGTGAATATGCCAATGGCAGAGCAGTGTTAATTGACCGACCGAAGTGAGGTCTAGGATTCAAGTCGACGGTTTGGCATTTCTTTTAATGTTTAAATGTTTGAATATTTAAATGTTTATATGTTGCGCATTTACGACGGAACGCGGTAATAGATTTTCATGAAATTTGACAGGTTTGTTCCTTTTTTAATTGCGTGTCGACGTATATACAAGGTTTTTGGAAATTTTGCATTTCAAGGATTATATAAAAGGGAAAAGGAGCCTCCTTCATACGCCAATATTAGAGTAAAAATCAGACTATAGAATTATTCATCATAAATCAGCTGACAAGTGATTACACAGATGTGTGGAGAAGCCAGTCTATCGCTGTATTTCCATAAGGTCTATAGTTTCAATCAGGTACTTGTGGATGAGAATACTGCGTGAGGTCTACTGTTCACAGAACTACTAGTGTAGTGTTGTGGAGTGACAGTGACGATAGCACAGCACTGTTAATAGTGTAAATATGTATCTAAAATACATTATAATCTATAGTGTGGTCCACTATATGACAGTGTTTGATTAGCAGCAATGGTATTGCTATCCTTGTCTATCATTTGACAAAGCGGATAGCGCTATCTCTTTCTCGCTTTGCTCTGTTGCCAGAACGTCTCTTAACAATGTAGAATTGTTAACTGATTAATGAAATATTCCATCTTGATTATGAAAATGCATTATAAGATTATTGAAAAATATAATTACTTTACTGTATTGAATAAAAAGTTAGATAAAAGGATGAATGAGCATTATAACCTCCAGAATCACTCAGGAAATAAGTTCAATAATTTCTTTAATAATTATAACTTGATGATAATCTATAATGTAATAAAGGAAAGAACTAGCTTATACACGTAGGGGATAGGAAATTCACGAATGACGCATCATCACTATGGTATCACCATGAATGATACAGTATCCCCACGATATGATACAGTATCATCTCACCTTGATACACAAAATTATCAAGTCTCAACTACTCAACTGATTAACTTGACATTTTGCATGTAGATTCTCAATTTACCGAGGATGGTTATGGGCCTATTTTAAATCCTCCAGGTTTCAGTAGGTCAAGTTTTCAATTCAGACCCTTGCTGGACACTCGATACCCGCTATAGTGAGGTCCACGTTATAATGGCAGTATTTGATTAACATTGGTGTTGCTATCCTTGTCAATCATCCAACAAAGCAGGTAGCACTATCCTTTTCTAGCTCCGCAATGATGCCAAATCTGTTTTTGACAGTGTAGAAATGGAATGAGTTGAGGCAGAGAATCGGCAACACTGTTCTCCTATGTTAATCCACTGCCATTATAACGTGGACCTCACTAGAGTGATAACTAAAATAGGAAATATTCACTTATTGAAGAAAAAATTTTGAAGAATGTATGAATTCAGGGCTTTCTTATATTTAGAATAATAGTACCCTTTGAAATTGAATATCGGGGGACCGAGCTTCGCTCTGGAGTACAAAAGCATAAAAAATTTATCACGAAAGAAGAAATTATAGTAACATTCATATATAAATGTTCTATCTAATCACAGTAAATCGAGATTAATTCCCAGAGGATTGCAAAAATTTCCCTCACAAAGGCCCAGTTGCCAAAAGCCGGTTAAATTTTAATCCTGATTAATTTCACGTGAACCAAATCAGAGAAGACCATTTCAGAAAGATGGATCTACTGGAATCAATCAGGATTGAAAATAACCCGGCTTTTTTGCAACCGGCACTAAGTACCTGATTGAATGATTACAAAATTTCAACAGCTGAGTCATAATTTTGACACAGTCCCACACACATGAACTCGCTCACTCACTTCCATCACCACAGACGACGAAATAATTATTATCAGCTGTTTTACCAAGGATGAATAATAATTATCCTTTTAATGTCCTTCAGCGATTTTTCTCAGGGATGAGACCTAGTGCAATCGAATCTTTATATTATAAACCTACTATGTTCTGAATTTTGTGAGAATCGTTAGAGCCGTTTTCGAGATCCGGTGGAATACAAACATCTATTTATATAAAAGCAAAATGGCACTCACTCACTGACTGACTGACTCACTCGTAGAACTGAAAATCTACCGGACCAAAAACGTTAAAATTTGGTAGGTATGTTCAGTTGGCCCTTTAGAGGCGCACTAAGAACGGATTTGGAAAATTTTCAAAGATACGCCCAAAATCAGCGTTTTTTTCAGCGTTTTTTAGCGTTTTCTCAGCTTTATCGAGAACAAAGAAACAGAAAATGTTCAAATTTAGTACAGAAGCTCAGCTAGGGTGTATAATGTTGTGTTAGAAGGAATTTGCAATAACGCCAAAGATACGACCAAAATTGGCGTTTTCCAGCGTTTTTTTAGCGTTTTCTCAGCTTTATCGAGAACAAATAAACAGAAAATGTTCAAATTCAGTACAGAAGCTCAGCTGGGGTGTAATAATGTTGTGTTAGAAGGAATTTGAAATAACGCCAAAGATACGCCCAAAATTAGCGGTTTTTTGCGTTTTCTCAGCTCGTTCACCAAGTAATAGACAGAAAATGTTCAAATTTAGTACAGAGGTTTAGCTAGGTTCTAAAAATTTTGTGATTAGGTGACTTTTATATCTCATCAAAGATACGCCCAAAATCAGCGTTTTTCTCAGCTTTTCTGCGTTTTCTCAGTACTTTGACTACCTGATGGAATGAAGCATGCTCAAATAAAAATGCAGGCGAGCGAAGTGAGCCCGCTGATCTCATCTATGGACGGGGGTCCAGGGGGCGGAGCCCCCAGGCTAGACGGATATGGCAAGCGGAGCGAGCCTGACGGCTAGTATAAACATATAAACATCTAAACATCCAAACATCTAGACATCTGAACATATGAACAGAAGTTGCTCGTTTAATAGAATAGGATAATTTTGAAGGATGTATGAATGCAGGGCTACCTTCTTCTTGACCGAGCGAAGTGAGGTCTAAGATTCAAGTTGACGGTTTGGCATTTCTATTAATGTTTATGTGTTTATATGTTGCGCATTTACGGCGAAACGCGGTAATAGATTTTCATAAAATTTGACAGGTATGTTCCTTTTTTAATTGCGCATCGACTTATATACAAGGTTTTTGGAAATTTTGCATTTCAAGGATAATATAAGAGGAAAAAGGAGCCTCCTTCATACGCCAATATTAGAGTAAAAATCAGACTATAGAATTATTCATCATAAATCAGCTGTCTAGTGGACTATAATACTACCCGTTCAAAAACATCGAACATCTTGAAAATGTATGTTTCCATCAACGTTGTAGACAGTTGCAGCCAGACCTGATAACGGCGCTCACACTCACATTCCGGGACGACACGTCACGGTACGATAGGATAGAAAGCTCTATGTTCATTTAGGTTTTTTTTTAGACATTATAAATATTGATAAATTATTTATTAATTCTGGAGAAAATATAAAAACAGGTCAATGTAACTTACTGAGCGCGAGGTCTACTGTTTACAGAACTACTAGTGAAATAATAAAACAATTCTCGGTACAATTTTTATTCTTGTTTTATTATTTTAATCATTTTACAGGGTAAAATAATTATTGTATTTTGTAAATTTCGAAGAAGTATGTACCAGAAAGACTATGGGATATCAGTTACAATTCTAAGGCCCGGTTGCACAACAGCCGGTTAAATTTTAACCGTGATCAATTTCACGAGAACCAATCAGAGAAGGCGTTTTTGAAAAGACGGCTTCTCTGATTGGTTCTCGTGGAATTAATCACGGTTAAATTTTAACCGGCTGTTGTGCAGCCGGTACTAAGCTCACTAGATGTGTCACTGAATCTAATGTCTGAAAACTGAGATATGTTGTCAATATTTCCTCTGGTAAAGGAGACTAGAAGAGAATCGACAACATTGTTATCCTATCTTTTCAAATGTCATTATAACGTGGACCTCACATCGATTGAGATTCTGTGCTTACCATAGTAAGGTTATAATGGCAGTAGAGAAAGATAGGAGAACAACGTTGCCGATCCTCAGTCTTATCGATGCCTTCTATAGACGGTAGCTGAAACCGGTTAATTAATCCTATTATATTAAGCGAGCAGTTTCTGTATTTATATATCTGGCTATTTTTCAATTCAATGCAATTTATTAAAAACACACAAAACAAGACAAAACAAAATTACAAAGAATTACGAAACAATTAAAACACAATAAAATGTTACAAATATGGAAAAACCATGGGCTTTGTGGTTGGGTGTGTTGGAGAAGAGAAAAAAAGAGAGGAAGATACCTAGCCAACTATGGTTTCCCATGTAATAGGCAGGCAAAGAAGAGAAGAGAAGTAATGAGGAAATATCTGGTTAATTTCATATCTGATTATTCATGTTTTACGGATCTCGAAAACGGCTCTAACGATTTTTACGGAATTTGGAACATAGTAGGTTCATGATATGAAGATTCAATTGCACTAGGTCTCATCCCTGGAGAAACTCGCTGAACGACATTAAAAGGATAATTCATCCTTGGAAAACAGATGATAATTTCCTCGATAACAGAAGATTCGTGTGCCTGTGTGGGAGAGAGACAGATTTATTTCCAAATGTGTAATCCATAATCTATCAGCGAGAAATTTTATCTAGTTAGACAATTTCAACGATTTGATCAACATCATCTGATTTGTTGACATGGCATGATAATCCTCCCAAACTATAGTATATCATAACTTTCAAAGTTGATCATTATTTGATAATTTCAAGTGATTAGTGAGTGTTATTTTGTTATTCAATTTGATTTGTATATAATCTAAATTATAGACTTTTTGTTTTCAAATGTTTGAACAGAGAATTGAACCTGAATTCAAGTGTATGGAACATAACCTACTTTCTGGACTATTTATAGTGTACTATAAATCGAAATTCGGGGAAGAAACAGTTTTGGGCTGTGCCTGTTAGTACTTCCTCGATCATTTTAAAGAATTGTGTTCGGTTTATTAAGAGTCATTGAATGAATAACGAGCAAAGCTCGGTGCTCCGATATTGTGATATTAACTGTTCATTCTCGTTTAGAATAATCAAGCAATAAATTATATTTTTCAATAAGTTCATAATGAATTCTCAGATGAAACATTAAGATGAAATTGAGATAAACATATGTAATGTCAAAAAATTATTTAATTCTTTCAATAATTATATTTCAATTATCTCATAATGAATTTTTATAATCAAAATGAAATATTTTGTTGATCAATTATCAATTCTACATTGTTGAAAGCCGATCTGGCAACAGAGCAAAGCGAGAGAGAGATAGCGCTATTCCCTTTGTTGAATGATAGACAAGGATAGCAATACTATTGCTAATCAAACACTGTCATTATAACGTGGACCTTACGATAGTTACTGTTGTACCGGTTACTGATTTCTAGAAACTGTGAAATATTGTCGATCTCTCCTCTTCCTCGCTTTGTTGAATGATAGACAAGGATAGCAATATCACTCACTGCCTAGTCAATGCCTTCTATAGACGTTAGCTGATACAGGTTTATTGATGTAATATCAATTGTTCATTCTCGTTCAAAATAATCAAGCAATAAATGATATTTCTCAATAATTTCATAATTAGGATGGAATTTTCTGTTAATCAATTATCAATTCTACATTGTTAAAAGCCGATCTGGTAACAGATCAAAGCGAGAGAGAGATAGCGCTATCCACTTTGTTGAATGACAGACTAGTAGTTCTGTGAACAGTAGACCTCACGCAGTATTCTCATCCACAAGTACCTGATTGAAACTATAGACTTTATGGAAATACAGCAATACACTGGCTTCTCCACACATCTGTGTAATCACTTGTCAGCTGATTTATGATGAATAATTCTATAGTCTGATTTTTACTCTAATTTGGCGTATGAAGGAGGCTCCTTTTTCCTTTTATATTATCTCAGAGATGCAAAATTTTCAAAAACCTTGTATATACGTAGACGCGCAATTGAAAAAGGAATATATCTGTCAAATTTTATGAAAATCTATTACCGCGTTTCGCCGTAAATGCGCAACATATAAACATAATAAACATCTAAACATTTAAACATTCAAACATTTAAACATTAAGAGAAATGCTAAACCGTCGACTTGAATCTTAGACCTCACTTCGCTCGGTCAACAAGGATAGTAATACCATTGCTAAACAAACACTGCCATTATAACGTGGACTTTATTATAGTTACTGTTGTACCATTTACTGATTTCTTGAAACTGTGAAATATTGACAATCTCTCTCCTCTTGTGAAGTATACTCTATGGTCACTAGATACTGTTTGACTGGTAACTGAATCTAATCTCTGGTAACTGCAAAATATTATCAACCCTTCCTCCAGTAAAGAAACTCTTTTTATATATTTTCCCCATCACTCTCTTTTCATTGTTCTTTCTCTCTCACACCTTCAGTTTCCACAATCTCTGATCACCATTATTTCAGTACAAAATAATTGCAGTGATTAGGCCGACTCTGCTCTGTGATGGCAATTATCGAGTATGATTGGTGTTATTAACACACGCTAAAATCACAGAGTCACAGAGGACGGATTTAATGACACACTTTTGTACGAGAGGAATCACGCCACTAAAATCTCGTCCAATTATTATCGTATTTCGAGCACTGGTTATGATCGCAATTAGGTTGGATTTTATGTTGAGAATAACTGTGATTTGGCAACCCTGTTTTCACTCGCTTTTTGGAAAATTATTGGGATTTGACAACACTCTCCTATATTAAATCCCTTTTCTGGGATAGTGTGATAACCTCTATGAAATCGTAGGGGTGTAACCGGAGGATGAGAAGGAGGAGGTGGAGGAGGGGTAGGAGGAGAAGAAGAAGAAGAAGAAAGAAAAAAATCTGGTATGGCGCACTCACACAACTTTCCTTGCCGTTATGAAAATTGATCACCTGATGCTAGTGTTCACGCGCATCTTAAGTCCACTATCATAGAGAAACAATAGCGTAAGTAGATTTCCCATGGTATAGGGAATTTATGTCGCAACTTTTACTGTTATCTCAAGCCGATTACTGTCGACTATTGTCAATTATCACTGTTTTTTTGGGGTGATAGTGTATGAACGGCACAATTTGGGAGACTACCAGCGTCACACAGCTGCACAGGAAAGAACTACGTGGACTATCAGCTTGAGATAACAGTAAAAGTTGCGACATAAACGCCCTATACCATGGAATATCTGCTTACGCTATTGTTTCTCTATGCTACTATTCAAAGATTCGAGCCAGCTGATGACAGGACAATAACGCTGGAGACACACGAGGTCTGCTATCTCTTCATAGTGAATGATTTAATAGAATCAACAGTTGCCAACAGTTTGCAATTGAATAATCACATTTTCTCGAATTTCAAGCTTATTTTCAATTTTAGGTGAAAATGTTACTGGATATTAATTGTAGAGTTTTTCATGTCAATCTTTTCCACTTGAAATTTTTTGACTAAATACTATTATATAAGCGAGCAATTTCTGTATTTATATATCTGGTTATTTATGTTTAACGGATCTCGGAAACGGCTCTAACGATTTTCACGAAATTTGGAATATAGTAGGTTTATGATATGAAGATTCGATTGCACTAGGTCTCATCCTTGTGAATACTCGCTGAATGACATTAAAAGGTTAATTCATCCTTGGCTGAAACAGCTGTGGATGGTAAAAAAGTGAGTGAGTGAGTGAGTATGTGAAAAATCAAAATATCGCATCCCCGAAATTCATAAGATGACGTATAGCCAGCTGTGGAATATGAACACGATCATTTTAGAGAATTGTGTTCTGTTTATCAATAAATAAAAATAACGAGTGATGCTCGGTGCCCCGATATTTGTATCTGAAGCCTGATAATCGGGAACCTAAAATCAAACTTTGCATAGATGGGGCGGAGCTCCTGAAATTTTTACAGATATTGGACTAGTGGCAGTTGATGGAGCTTATCAATGACTATTTTAGGTATATATTTGATCAAAATCATTGGAGCCGTTTTCGAGAATATCGCGAAACCCCTGTTTTTGACAACATTTTCGCCATTTTAGCCGCCAACTCTCGAATTGCATTTGATCTAAATAGTTCGTGTTGGATCCTTATATTCTAAGGACCTTAAGTTCCAAATTTCAAGTATAATAATAATATCGAGTGACCTGGCTGGCTCAGGTCTGGTGTCGGAGTTTTCAGGTCGCACCTGATCAATTTCAGGGCCTCTGACATGACCTAACGACTGCTTTTTAGGCAGCCGGGACCGACGGCTTAACGTGGCCATCCGAAACACGGGAGTGGCCCGAGATAAATATCTTGCCCGGGCCGGGATTTGAACCCGGGCCTCTGAATCATAAAGCCAGCACCTGATCCACTCGACTACGGCCACTCCAATACACACTGTGTGACACACACACCCACACACACACACACACACACACACACACACACCACACACACACACACCACACACACACACACACACACACACAACACACACACACACACAACACACCACACACACACACACACACACAGACAGACACATACAGACCAATACCCGAAAACTACTTTTTTGGACTCAGGGGACCTTGAAACATACAGAAATTTACAAATTTGGGTAACTTAATTTTTTCTGAAAGCATTACTTTCCCTACCATTCTATGGTAATAGGATAAGGAAAGTGAAATTAGTATTGTCGCTCGACCTTCTCTGCTTTGAACTCGGGCTGTCCTGTTGCCAGTATGTCTTGAAGGAGATTAGCTTTTGATGTTAGCATTTTTGATACACCAACCCCAACAGCCATTAGCCGTTTTCACACCGATATCTCGCCGACACGACAGACAGGATTTACTCTGATGGACAGTATAAGAGGAGGCTGTGGTAAATAACTGCTCGAGGTCTACTGTTCACAGAACTACTAGTTATAAACCAGCTGTCGAGTGGATTATGAATTTCATGCCATGATGCATGCAATACAATATCTCAATGTAACTGTGAGAAAACAGCTGTTGTGTCGAATATAATTGCATGCAGTGAGGCATGCAATTGCTAACTTGAAGTAGCATAGTATTTTCTCCCGACTTTTCTCTGCTTTCAACTCGGTAAGCTTTTGATGATAGTAGCATAACTGTTTACATCAAATTATTAGAATTGTCGATACAACAACCCAAACAGGCATTAGTCGTTTATACACCGATATCTCGCCGACACGACAGGACAGGACAGAATTTACTCTGATGGACAGTATAAGAGAAGGCTATGATTTATAACTGCGCGAGATCTTCTGTTCATAGAACTACTAGTTTTTACTAAATCTCACTTGTTGAATGTTTATACGTGTAGGATTCAACCCTGTCCTCAATATTTGACCGAACGAAGTGGGTTCTAAGATTCAAGTCGACGGTTGGCATTTCTCTTTAATGTTTAAATGTTTATATGTTTATATGTTGCGCATTTACGGTGAAACGCGGTAATAGATTTTCATAAAATTTACAGGTATGTTATTTTTTAAATTGCGCGTCGACTTATATACAAGGTTTTTGGAAATTTTGCATTTCAAGGAAAAGGAAAAGGAGCCTCCTTCATACGCCAATATTAGAGTAAAAATCAGACTATGGAATTATTCATCATAAATCAGCTGACAAAAGATTACACAGATGTGTGGAGAAGCCAGTCTATTACTGTATTTGTATAAGGTCTACAGTTTCAATCAAAGACAGGTATGCATCTTCAAGCTGGGTTTACACCAAAGCTATTAACAAAATGATTATAACTCAATCCTTATAGATTCTATTAGATTGAACGAAAGTTGACAAACACATATGTTCATCATGTGTATGATAAGTTATGTTCAATCTAATATAATCTACAAGGATTGAGTTATTAACATTATTTTGATAAATTTGGTCTAATCGCAGCTTTAAGGTCTTTGGTTTCAATATTTTGTTTTGCAGCCATAGTATTATTATTCGTGCCCATCAGTATCAATATTCTCACATACGAAAAACTAATTTAATAGGTGAATAAAAATAAACAAATGAACTAAATAATGCTGGAAAAATTATACTAAAAAATTACTTTTCATCACATAGAAAGATCATCACGGAACTGGATGAATTATATCATATGGAATACAAATTCAAACGTGAACTGAGTTTGTTAACATTTAAAACAGTTGACATCAGGTACTTGTGGATGAGAATACTGCGTGAGGTCTACTGTTCACAGAGCTACTAGTTTACTCTGATGGACAGTATAAGAGGAGGCTATGATTTAAAACTGCGCGAGGTCTTCTGTTCATGGAACTACTAGTTTTTACTAAATCTTACTTGTTGAATGTTTATACGTGTAGGAATCAACCCTGTCCTCAATATTTATTATGCAGAAAAACTCAATTAAAAACTTTTCCAATTCAATTCTGCGTACATTCTACCACTCCCTGTGCAGAAAAGGGTTTTGTTATCAGAGTCAGCTTGTTAAAACTTGTTCCGCTCGCTTTACAGAGAGATCCACATTGAAAGCCATGTTTAGATAGTAATAACAAGGGCTATAGTTATGCTTTCGAATAGTTTTTTTGTACGAAATATTGTGTTATATAACACAAGTTTAAGGCTATAGATATCGTAGAGTGACATGATTATTGACCGAACGTAGTGAGGTCTATGTTTCAACTCGGCAATTCGATTTGCTGTTGTCTGTCTGTATGTAACGCGATTACGGCCAAACGCGTTGATAGAATTCGATGAGATTTGACAGGAATATTCCTTTTTCAATTGCGCGTCGATGTATACACAAGGTTTTTTGAAATTGAGCATTTTTTAAGGATTTTATGAAAAGAAAAGGAATTTCTCCATACGCTGATATCACTATATACCAGTAGTTCTGTGAACAGTAGACCTCACGCAGTATTCTCATCCACAAGTACCTGATTGAAACTATAGACCTTATGGAGATACAGCAATAGACTGGCTTCTCCACACATCTGTGTAATCACTTGTCAGCTGATTTATGATGAATAATTATATAGTCTGATTTTTACTCTAATATTGGCGTATGAAGGAGGCTCAGTTCTCCTTTTTTATTATCCTTGAAATGTAAAATTTCCAAAAACCTTGTATATACGTCGACGCGCAATTTTAAAAGGAACATACCTTTCAAATTTCATGAAAATCTATTATCGCGTTTCGCCGTAAATGCACAACATATAAACATTTGAACATTTGAACATTTAAATATTTAAACATTCAAACATTCAAACATTCAAACTTTCAAACTTTCAAACATTCAAACATTCAAACATTCAAACATTCAAACATTCAAACATTCAAACATTCAAACATTCAAACATTCAAACATTCAAACATTCAAACATTCAAACATTCAAACATTCAAACATTCAAACATTCACACATTAAAACATTCAAACATTCAAACATTCAAACATTTAATCATTAAGAGAAATGCCCAACCGTCGACTTGAATCTTAGACCTCACTTCGATCGGTCAATTATCTACTCTGAGGATAGTCCTCAATCAGACTATAGAATTATTCATAATCAATCAGCTGACAAGTGGATTATTCATTGCATGCATTACACACATTTCTGGCCGTGTCTATTTCTATAAGATAGAGTTTTAATATTCGCTATGATGCGTGCCTATCAGTGCTCCAGGGGGAAGTTTAGTCAACTTCCGCAAAATTCCCGCAAAATTTGTAAACAAGGTTATGTTTAGAGAATGTATGTAGTAACTTCAACACAAGCAGGTAATGTTTTCCATTTCTCAATCATTCATATCTAGATTACTATGACAAAAAATAGTATACGCTACTTGGACGTGAATGTCTTTTGCAGTGTTCGAATGAAATTCTAGTCCCGGCTAACGCCTCGACTAGAAACATCATTCTCGACTGCAAAAGGCCCATTCCCGTCCATGTGACGTAAGATACTATTCTGTTCATTCAGTATCAACTGACGCTCAAACCAAGTTTTCGTTTTGGTGAATTCTGTCCTAGGAATGAAATTCTTCTTCCACCATTTTATAAATGCATTTTATTTATTAATTCATCTCCTTCTCCAGCATCCTGATAATACATTTTATTTATTCATTAAATTTATTTTGGAACATGAAGATCATTTGCGGAAATTGTTCACTAGATTCATGTAGGTGTAAGATCCTTTCACAATCTGTAAAAAAACGAATTTTTTAAGGATAATAATAATATTATAAACAGTTCTCTGTATAACTCGCACAAAAAGTTATAATAATTATGAAGTTTTGTACATAACACACACAATATGATACAGTATCATCTTAACTTGATACAAAACACCATGATTTGAGTAGTTGAGAAGTTGATATTGTGGTAATTTTGTTATCATGATGAGTCGTTGAATATTTTTATCTAACCATAATTTGATACAAAACTTCCAAATTTTTTGTGTAATTGAGAAGTTGATATTATGGTAACTATTCATATTGAATGAAAAAGACTAAGAAATTGTCAAAAACCACAGATTTATTGATACTTAAAAAGACCGGTTTCGGTTATTACACCATTGTCAATCTCTGATAAACTCCTGATAGACTCAGTTTATCAGAGATTGACAATGATGTAATAACCGAAACCGGTCTTTCTAAGTATCAATAAATCTGTGGTTTTGACAATTTCTTAGTCTTTTTCATTCAAAGCTTCCAAACTTTGAATCAATTTTACAAACCATGCCATATATTTTTATGCTATCTTTCCTCTATCATATCATGATGATGAGTCGAGTCTGTTGCTTGAGCCGCCATTTTGGGACACCGTTGAGTGAGAGGAGACTGTCTAGCTGGGCCAATTGCAGGCGTTCATGCCCTTGACCAATAGCAGTACTCGCCTACTATTATAAATTCTGCTGCTCTTGTATTTAGTTTTAGTTTATTAGAGATTGTCAATGGTGTAATAATCGAAACAGGTCTTTCTAAGTCTGTGATTTTGTACAATTTCTTAGTATTTTTATTAAATTTAACCATAATTTGATTCATAACTTCCAAACTTTGAATGAATTCTACCAACTATGGCATATCTTCTTACGCTATCTTTTCTCTACGATATCACCATGAATGATACAGTATCAACAGAATGTGATAAGGTATAATCTCAAATTGATGCACAACACTATAATCTGATACAAAACTTCCAAACTTTGAAACAATTCTACAAACCATGGCATATATTCTTGTGCTACCTTCTCTCTATTGTATCACAACAAATTGATACACTACCATCATAAGTGATACGGTATCAACACAAATGATACAGTATCAGCTCACATGATACAGTATCATCTCAACTTGATATACAACACTATAATTTGATAGAGATCTTCCAAACTTTCAATCAACTCAACAAATCATGGCATATCTTCTTACGCTATCTTTTCTCTATGATATCACCATAAATGATACACTATCAAAAAAATGATACGGTATCAACTCACATGATACAGTATCAACAAAATGTGATGCAGTATCATCTCAGCTCTATACACAACACTATAATTTGATACGAAACTTTCAAACTTTGAATGAACTCTACGAACTATGGCATATTATGTTGTTATGCTATCGTTTCTCTATGGTATCACCATAAATGATACAGTATCACCACATACATAACAGTACCAACAAAATATGATACAGTATCAGCGAAATATGATTCAGTATCATCTCAACTTGATACACAACACTATAATTTGATACGAAACTTCCAAACTTTGAATCAATTGTACAAACCATGGCATATCTTCATATACTCTCTTTTCTCCATGGCTCCACCACAATATGATACACTATCATCATAAATGATACAGTATCAACAAAAATGATACAGTATCAATTCACATGATACAATATCATCTCAACTTTATACACAACACTATGATTTGAAAAGAAACTTCCAAACTTTAAATCAATTCTACCAACTATGGCATATTATCTTGTTATGCTATCGTTACTCTATGGTATCACCACAATATGATACACTATCATTATAAATGATACAGTATCAACAAAATATGATACAGTATCAACACAATATGATACAGTATCAACTCAACTTGATACACAACATCATAATTTGATACAAAATTTGAATGAACTCCACAAACCATGGCATATCTTCTTATGCTATCTTTCCTCTATGCTAATACTGTACTTACATTGGCAATACAGTTCATATTGATGGTGTAGAGACCATATGGTTTGATAACGAGTTCCCGTGTGGTTCTTATAAGCATGGTGAGAATTGCCTGCTTGAACCATTCTTGTTTATCAATCCATGGACAACTGGCCAAAGCTGCTCTAATTTCGAAACCCTGTAAAAAATCAAAACATGAAATTTTCCATGAATCCTATACTATTAAACGAGCAATTTCTGTTCATATGTCTGTATTTCACCGGATCTCGAAAACGATTCTTACGAAATTCAGAACATAGTAGGTTTATAATATAAAGATTCGATTGCACTAGGTTTCATCCCTGGGAAAACTCGCTGAAGGACATTAAAAGGATAATTATCATTCATCCTTGGAAAAACAGCTGATAATAATTATTTCGTCGTCTGTTGGTGATGGAAGTGAGTGAGCGAGTTCAGGTGTGTGGGACTGTGTCAAAATTATGACTGAATGAGATGGAGATTAATTGTAACTTGATATGCAATAGAGTCGTTCAATTTTTCGAATCACTTTCCCTCACAGTTAACTCAAAGAAGAGTAGTCTCATTGACTTCAGCCGAAGACATAACGCTTTTGAACCTCAGTTGTACATAGGGGACGATGTTATTAGCAATACAGAGTATGTAAAATTACTTGGTTTAAAGTTTGATTCAAAACTTGCATGGGATGAGCATGTTAATTTTATTATCGACAAGGTCAGTAAAGGCTTATTTGTTATCAGAAACATTGTGAGACTTGTTCCAATGTCAGTTTCAAGAATGGTATATTTTTCACTATTCTATTCACATGTGGCTTATGGCATAGAGTTGTGGGGAAGCACTGCAGAGTTACACTTTTTAAAAATATTTAGACTACAAAAAAGAGCAATCCACTACTTGGCGGGGCTGAAGTCCAATGATTCTTGTAAACAGGCTTTTGTTGACTTGAATATACTTACACTACCATCAATTTATATATTCAAACTGTTAATTTTCACTCACAAGCACTTATCTGATCTGAATACAATTGCTGATAGCCACACTTATAACACCAGAGGGAGGAATAAACTGTCTTTGAGACAACACCGACTGCATCTGTACGAGAAAATGCCCTCTTATATTGGAGCTAAATTGTTTAACGACTTACCTACCGAGCTGCAGTCCTTGTCTGATGTAGAAATTTTCAAGAGTGAAGTATATAAATTGCTGGTTTCACAAGCCAACTACAGTGTGAAGGATTTTAGTGATAGAAGGTACCATAATTTGTAGGTAGGCCTACTCTAGTCTTCCATGTGTGCTTTTTATTGTGTACTTATTATTTTTATTTATTAGGACCTGACGTTATTCAACTGTATATTATGAAGTGTACTGTGTTGAATAAAAAGATTATCTTATCTTATCTTATCTTTCCTATGACTCAGCTGTTGAACTTTTGTAATCATTCAATCAGGTACTAAGTGCCGGTTGCAAAAATGCCGGGTTATTTTCAATCCTGATTAATCCCAGTAGATCCATCTTTTTGAAATGGTCTTCTCTGATTTGGTTCACGTGAAATTAATCAGGATTAAAATTCAACCAGCTTTAGTGCAACCGGGCCTTTGTGAGGGAATTTTTTTCATTCCTCTGGGAATCAATCTCAATTTACTGTGATTAGATAGAACATTTCTGTATGAACTGAATGTTATTATAATTTCTTCTTTCGTAATAAATTTTTTATGCTTTTGTACTCCAGAGCGAAGCTCGGTCCCCGATATTCACCATAAAACGATACAGTATAATAACATATGATACAGTATCATCTCACCTTGATACACAACACTATAATTTGATACAAAACTTCTCAAATGAGTTCTGAAACATGAAAGCTTTGGGTTCTTCAAGAATTTAGTCCATCAAGTTTTCACTTCATCTAGTTTCTGATTCATCCAGTTAGTAGAGGAAGCTTACTGTTTGTTATACTTTACTAGTGTGGACATAGGTAAGATAGTATATTGAACGGTTTTATTTTCTACCTATATCAATTTCGGTTGCAACACTTTGCTTTTGAGAAGATACAAAAGAGCATCTGTTGCTTTTGGAAAGATACATTAAAGTTTCTTGTGTATCTTATCAGAGGCAACACGTTGCTTTTAAGAAGATACAAAAGAGCATCTGTTGCTTTTGGAAAGATACATTAAAGTTTCTTGTGTATCTTATCAGAGGCAACACGTTGTTCTTGAGAAGATAGAAAAGAGCATCCGTCGCTTATGGAATAGTCATTTGTGCAACTAGTGCGCAAAGTGACAGTTTGCTTCACCGAAAGAAACGTTTACGCACGAGCCGTAGGCGAGGGCGGAATGGTTTCTTGAGTGCAGCAGAGGAACTTTGCGCACGTATTTCACATTAAATTCTTCCTACAGTTACCATTGAATATGAGAAGTGGTTGATTATGGGTAAAATGATGGCTGAAATCCATCAAATGTTTGTCTGTATAATTTTGTTATTAATGACAACTTTAATTTATTTTAAACTTGATAATCCAATTGAAAATTAATGATCGATCATTTTTATTCAAATTAAGAATTAAATTAATCCAATCATTTGAAAAATTTTGAGTGAATCTTGATTTCTAAATAATTTTTCAACCAATCAATTTATGAATGATATCTCAATCTTGACCCGGTCTCTTCAATCTAGAAAAAAGAAAAAAGAGCAATACTGTAGTAAAAGGAAAATGAACTGTTATTGAAGTATACAAAAACTATAAAGTTGATGGAAGCATAATAGCCCTCACTTTATTTACTCACTCAATCATTTTAATAATCATTAAAATCAATTAATAATCAGTGAGTAATTATCATTAATCACTCATTCCATCCATAATCAACAGAAGAGCTCAGGTTACCCAAAGAAGAGCTTAGGTTATTATAATATAATAAAGGGACATTAAAGCTCCCTATGTATCTTTTCGAATGCAACACGTTTATTTATTTCTCATTTTTATTCATTTGAAAATCAGAAAAAATATAGATAGAACAAATTCGCATTCAAAATACACGCCAACAATGTCAACAGCTGATTGGGATGGCTGCAAGATAATACGCAAAGTATTAAGTGTGTGCGAAGTAATACTTTGTGCACTAGAGCGGAAAAGTGATTCTTTGCGTTCTGTAATCAGTGCAGGAATGGTCACTTTTCAAGGTAACTGTAGGAAATAGTCATTTGTATATCTAGAGTGAAAAGTACGACTTTTTCTCCCTGTGGGAAAAAGTTTGAAGCCCGAGGCGAAGCCGAGGGCAGCAATTTTCCTGAGGGAGAAAAAGTATTTTTCGCTCGTGATGTACACAACATTTTTCCTCCATCTACATTTTTTTATAGAAACTGCAAATAAAATCATTCTAATAACTTACGTATTGGTGACAATGATTCCTAACAACATAACCAAAATCTAAAACCTAAAAACCGGTCATCTGATTGGCACTGCCGATTGCGCTATCTATGGGCAAAAGTTGTAACAATTATATCAGCTGGGCAGCTACAAAAAATGGCTGACTCCAGATCACGCGGTTCAGATTTAAATTGCAGATCAAAAATATTTGTTGGCTGGTATTTTGAATAGAATAAAATATTTTAAAAATTGTATAAATTTTTGTCGTTTACTAATATTAAGAATATAATAATTATCATACAAACATATATTTCATGAGTTGATCAAATTTCTGGTTGTGGTATTGAATTCAGTTGACTCAATGACAGACACCTCTATTATGCTTTCTCATCTGAGCTTCGACCTTCTAACCCATTACAATGTAAGTTTCAAAATAGAGATGCTCCCCATTCTATTTAAATGGAGTCACTTTTACTCCCTAGGGAGTTTTTCTGTTTTTTACTACCGAGAGCGAAAAAGTGACACTTTAGTATTATGTTTCAAGGAGTAAAGTAAGTACTTTAGACAGCGGGTGGAGGAAACATGCGTTATTTATCCATTCTTTATTCATTTATACAATAAATACATCATCAAAATGATAGGGAGAGGAAAAATAAGATAAGGTAACCTTGTGCTATTCCTCTCCCAAATTTAGATAAGCTTACACATAGTCCGAAATAGGTTAAGTCTTTTGGTTATTATTATTATTATTATTATTATTATTTTTCATCCACTGACCTCCTATAAAAGGGGTATTTGGACTTGTCAATGTCGTAAGTCAATAAAATACAGAACATAAATACATAAATGATAAGTCAATATATTTTCTTTTCTCTCCAAACCTTATCTCGACGCTCGTGGTTTAGAACATAAATAGGCACATGAAAAGTCAATACATTTTTTTCTATTCTCTCTAAACCCCATTTCGACACTCGTAGTACTCTCTGAACTCTTCATTTGAGTACGCGCATATGGACAGCAGCTCCTTCTTTAATTGTTCTCTGAATTTTGTACCAGTCATTTCTTTTATATGAGCTGGTTCTTCAAATCACAGAATTTTCAGTCATCCAGTATTCTCACAAAGTAGATTTTCAAATTTAGATGCTTCAAAACTGAACATAGAAGGAATATTTCACATTATTATAACTTAGATAGGAAATATTCACATATTGAAAATATAATTGACCGAGCGAAGTGAGGTCTAAAATTCAAGTCGACGGTTTGGCATTTCTCTTAATGTTTAATGTTTGAATGTTTATATGTTGCGCATTTACGGCGGAACGCTGTTATACATTTTCATGAAATTTGACAGGTATGTTCCTTCTTTAATTGCGCGTCAACGTATATACAAGGTTTTTGTAAATTTTGCATTTCAAGGATAATATAAAAGGAAAAAGGAGCCTCCTTAATACGCCAATATAAGTTACTTTCATTTCCATGTGAATTTGATGAGATACATCATAGAGTGTATTTATTTATTTTACTTTCAAGAAGTTAGAACTAAGTCTTTTAAATATAATTTTGTTTTAGTATTGACATGTCACCAGTCAAATGAGTGTTACTCAAAAATTGATGTATTGTGACGATAAATAAATGAAATTAAATGAAATAAGAGTAAAAATCAGACTATAGAATTATTCATCATAAATCAGATGTGTGGAGAAGCCAGTCTATTGCTGTATTTCCATAACGTCTATAGTTTTGATCAGGTACTTGAGGGTGAGAATACTGCGTGAGGTCTACTGTTCACAGAACTACTAGTATAAAAGGAAAAAGGAGCCACCTTCATTGGCCAATATCAGAGTAAAAATCAGACTATATCTATTCATTATAGATCAGCTGACAAGTGATTACACAGATGTGTGGAGAAGCCAGTCTATTGCTGTATTTCCATAAGGTCTATAGTTCCAATCAGGTACTTGTTGATGGGAATACAGCGTGAGGTCTACTGTTCACAGAACTACTAGTTTTGAAGAATTATCGAGAACATACTTAATTCTCAAACAAACAAACTTTTATCTCAAAATTTAGATAACACATAGTCCGAAATAGGGTAAGTCTTGTAATTCTTCAATTCACAAAATTTTCAAATGGAATTTCACAAGATTTATTGATGTTTTATTGTGATAACTCACTCTATCAGTGACTTTCTGTCCTTTGCTGGAGACGATATACATGAGAGAGAGGACCATACAGTAGCGGAAAAGATATCTCAATCTGGGCCCCGTCTCTTCAATCTAGAGAAAAAGAAAAAGTGCAATACTTTAGTAAAGAAAAAATGAGCTATTCATTTGCTCATATTAATGACAGATTCAAGTCGACGGTTTGACATTTCTCTTAATGTTTAAATGTTTATATTTTGCGCATTTACAGCGAAACGCGGTAATAGATTTTCATGAAATTCGACAGGTATGTTCCTTTTTTAATTGCACGTCGACGTATATACAAGGTTTTTTGGAAATTTTGCATTTCACGGATAATATAAAAGGAAGAAGGAGCCTCCTTCATACATCAATATTAGAGTAAAAATCAGACTATAGAATTATTCATCATAAATCAGCTGACAAGTGATTACACAGATGTGTGGAGAAGCCAGTCTATTGCTGTATTTCCATACGGTCTATAGTTTCAATCAGGTAATATTGTGGATGAGAATACTGCGTGAGGTCTACTGTTCACAGAACTACTAGTAGTAATAAAGTTGAATTTTTCTTAGTATAAAATTAGTTCCCAATGAATCTTTCAGTTTAAATTGAAGAACTAAGTTAATCTCACCTCCATAATAAATATCAATATGAGACATAATTGAATCCCATAGACGTTCATGAAACCCATCAGAATATTTCTCAAATATTTGTCGAGCATTCTCGTATTTCTGAAAAACATTTATTGTCATCATTATAATATTATAGAAACATTTTCCACGGTCAAATTTCATCAGAATTTTCTTCATCATTCTTCAACTTTAAAAATTCAACTTTGAAAGTTCAAACTGTGGAGAAAATCGCGAAAACCCCTGTTTTTGACATAATTTCTGTCATCATCTTGAATTACAATTGATCGAAATTGTTTGTGTCGAATCCTCCTTATAGTGTAAGGACCGTGAGTTTCAAATTTCAAGTCATTCTGTTAATTGGGAGATGAGATATCGTGTATACAGACATACATACACTTATAAACACACACACACACACACACACACACATACAGACCAATACCCAAAAACCATTTTTTTGGACTCAGGGGACCTCAAAACGTATAGAAAGTCTTCGAGTGAATTACAGCATTCAATTTGGATTTTCGTTTAATAATAATAATTACAGTATTATATCTACAACAGTCTCCAACTTATTGAAGGGTTCCCATACATATATGACTCACTCTTTATAATAATGAGAGTATCTTATAATTGGCTTAAGACTTCAAAAGTGTGTTTTTTAATTTTATTATTTCTGACAAGACTTGTATCTCTGGGAAGTTATCTCTATAATTACCTGCATATATCCTGATGATCACCCACAATCAGTCTCATCTTCAATTTTAGTTCTGTTTCACTCTCCTTGGGCTGCCCTCTTGCTTGAGTTGATAATTCTTCCTCAACGGTCGCCACCAGAAGTGCACACTCTGTATTCAAACACTCAAAAGCCATTAAAACTGCTCTCAAATCCATGGCCCAAAGATAAACAATGCTAGAATACCAGAAGAAAAGCAAATTATGGAAAACAGAGTAAAGCGCAATGGTCTGAAAGCTCTCTGGGTAATACGTGTACACAATCATGGAGACGTCTTTCCCCAGTGTGACGTCATGAATGTAGGCTTCTACTATCTTCTGACAGGTCTGCGCGTAGGGCACCACTGCGCAGAGGAAGAACAACGATGCGAACAGGAAGCTCACGGCGAACGCGTATCTTTTCAGTTGTGTATCACGACGGGCGAGGATGTGTTGCTTGGCTGGGGAGCAGTTTGTATCACCTGCAAAGAATTCCAGTTAAAAAAATCAATCATATTATCCTAAATTTTCATATTATGATAAATCCTATTTATCCTAAGAATCAATCTTATTATATTAAGCGAGCAATTTCTGTAAATATTTATATATTTGGTTATTTATATGGTTATATGAGTATGCATCTATTTTTTGTTTAGTTGAGAAGTTATTGTGGTAATTATTCATATTGAATGAAAAAGACTAAGAAATTGTCATTTAATTCATGGTTCAGTCATTGTCAGTTCATTGGTTTTCATTCAATATGAATAATTACCACAATATCAACTTGTCAACTACACAAAAAGGGAAAATTATTCATATTTAATGAGAAAGACTGAGAAATTGTCAAAAAACCACTGATTTATTGATAATCAGAAATACCGGTTTCGGTTATTACAATGGTGTAATAACTGAAACCGGTCTTTCTAATAAATTATCAATATCTGAATAATTATAATTATAATTAATAATTATCTGATAAACTGTTTATCAGAGATTGGTGTAATAAACGAAACCGGTCTTTCTAATTATCAATAAATCAGTGGTTTTTTGACAATTTCTCAGTCTTATTCATTCGGTATGTATCTACCACCAACGGATCTCGATAACAGCTCTAACAATTTTCACGAAATTTGGAACATAGTTAGTTTATGATATAAAAATTCGATTGCACTGGGTCTCATCCCTGGGAAACTCGCTGAACGACATTAAAAGGATGATTCATCCTTGGGAAAACAGCTGAAATTTTCGTCGTCTGTGGATAGTAAAAAGTGAGCGAGTGATTCTGTGGAAAATCAAAATATCTAATCCCCGAAACTCATTAGCTGACGTAGGCCTATAGCCAGCTGTTAAATATAAACACGATCTAAAAGATGAAGAAACCTTAAGGGTTTGAAAGGTAAAATTATTCATGATGATCAAAAATAATAATTATATTCAAAATAAACACATATTTTTGCGATGATTCCAAATTCATCAAAAAAGTTAATTTATCTTTTAATCCTTCAACTATGAAACGTTTTTAGCAGATGCACTCAGCTGCAGGGGGCTCTTAATCAATCAGATTATCTCATGAGAAATGTTATCTTGAAATTGTAATAGACTTGATCAAAATAATCTGATTTGTTGACATGACATGGTATATCATTCTAAATTAGAGTAATCATAATTTTCAAAGATTATCATAATTTTACAGTTTTAAGTGTTATTTTGTTATTGAATTTGGTTTGTAAACGATCTCAATTCAAACTTCTCTGTTTTCAAATGTTTGGACTGAAAATTAGACCTGAATTTGAGTGTTTGGGATACACTACTTTTTGAACTATTCATAGTGTGTATAAATCCAAATTCGGGGAAAAAACGGTTTCGGGCTGTGCCTGTTGGTCCTTCCCCAATCATTTTGAAGAATTGAGTTCTGTTTATCAATAGATAAATAACGAGCGAAGCTGGTTGTCCCGATATTTCTGATAGAATGAGGAATGTCTTCTATGTTCACACTGGCAGATTCTGATGGAGAGGGTAGACCTTTTCTTAAAATATCAATACTTTTTAAAAATTAACACTTTTTAAAAACTTAATACTTTTCAATACTTCTTTAACTTGATAGCCTACGGCACGACTCCACTCTACCAGCACGAGACTGTTTTCTTTAGAATAATAGTGGTAGAGTAGAGTGAGAAGCGGTGGTGGAGTACTATCCCATTCTACTCTACTAAAAACTAGTACTCTACCATGAACGTTTTTATTGAGAGAGTTCACAAGATAGTTAGTACTTGCCCAGGGAGCTCTACCACTAACTCTACTAATGAAAACCAAGAGTGTAAGAAGGGCGCAGTATGAGAGACTACCAGCGTCACATAGCTTCACCAAAAACAACTACTAGGACTATCGGCTTCAGTTAACACTCACATTTGCAACATAGACACCCTATACACTGTCTATTATTAGTGTGTTGTGGGAGTGTAAGAGTGTAAGAAGGGCACAGTATGAGAGACTACCAGCGTCACATAGCTTCACCAAAAACAACTACTAGGACTATCGGCTTCAGTTAACACTCACATTTGCAACATAGACACCCTATACACTGTCTATTATTAGTGTGTTGTTGGGAGTGTAAGAGTGTAAGAAGGGCACAGTATGAGAGACTACCAGCGTCACATAGCTTCACCAAAAACAACTACTAGGACTATCGGCTTCAGTTAACACTCACATTTGCAACATAGACACCCTATACACTGTCTATTATTAGTGTGTTGTTGGGAGTGTAAGAAGGGCACAGTATGAGAGACTACCAGCGTCACATAGCTTCACCAAAAACAACTACTAGGACTATCGGCTTCAGTTAACACTCACATTTGCAACATAGACACCCTATACACTGTCTATTATTAGTGTGTTGTTGGGAGTGTAAGAGTGTAAGAAGGGCACAGTATGAGAGACTACCAGCGTCACATAGCTTCACCAAAAACAACTACTAGGACTATCGGCTTCAGTTAACACTCACATTTGCAACATAGACACCCTATACACTGTCTATTATTAGTGTGTTGTTGAGAGTGTAAGAGTGTGAGAAGGGCACAGTATGAGAGACTATCAGCGTCACATAGCTTCACCAAAAACAACTACTAGGACTATCGGCTTCAGTTGACACTCACATTCGCAACATAACGGTCCAACACCATAGCATATCACCACACAAGATACAGTATCATCACTAAATGATACAGTTTCAAAAAATATGATATAGTATCAACTCAACATGATACAGTATCATCTCAACTTGATACCCAACACCATAATTTGATACGAAACTTCCAAACTTTGAATGAATTCTGTTAACTATGGCATAATATTCTTGTGCTATCTTTTCTCTAAGGTGTCACCATAAATGATACAGTATCACCACAAAATTATACAGTATTAAGAAACATGATACAGTATCAACACAAAACGATACAGTATCATCTCAAATTGATACATAACACCTTGATTTGATACAAAACTTCCAAACTTTGAATGAATTCTACAAACCATGGCATGTATCTTCTTATGCTATCTTTTCTCTAAGGTATCACCATTACCACACATGATACACATGATACAGTATCATCTCAACATGATACAGTATCATCTCAACTTGATACACAACACCATAATTAGATACAAAACCTCCGAACTTTGAATGAATTCTACAAACCATGGCATATAAATGAATAAATAATAAAATAAATGTTTATTTTCCAAGAAAAGCTGGAACTACAACATTAATTACAGAAAATATTGGATAAACTAGCAGTCAGGCTCGCTTCGCTCGCCATATCCGTCTAGCCAGGGGGCTCCGCCCCCTGGACCCCCGACTGGATCGTCCAAGAATGAGATCAGCAGGCTCGCTTCGCTCGGCTGCATTTTTCATTTGGGCATTTTCATCATATGGTAGGACAATCCAATCGGGGGTCCAGACTAAACGGCTGGCTAAAAGGATATGGCGAGCGAAAGCGAGCCTGACTGCCAGTAATATAATATTCCCAGGATTGAAGTAGCAGTGCCCAATCAATTTTTCCGCGATAAATGCATTTAAATCTTCAACTTGGTGCCAACCTAACAAAGTCAACTCAACTTATTGCCAACCTGACAAAATTATTAATTCAGTTGCCAGTTAACAACTGTTTCGAAGAGGTACTCTATCTAGATTATAGTTCTATAGTAACATATAATATGGAAATTTCAATTCTAATTAAGAGATTGGGAGAAGAAGAATATACATGCTAAAAGACGAACTTTGAACCCTTAAAAACCACCCTTAGAGTTAAAATATTACCAAGAGATTTCTTAGTGCGCCTCTAAAGGGCCAACTGAACATACCTACCAAATTTGAACGTTTTTGGTCCGGTAGATTTTTAGTTCTGCGAGTGAGTGAGTGAGTGAGTCAGTCAGTCAGTCAGTCAGTCAGTCAGTGAGTGAGTGCCATTTCGCTTTTATATATATAGATTACAATTACATACAATATTTAGTTACAAAACACTCTTATAAAGTGTCCTCTACATGTTTAGTTTTCTGTGTGGGAAAAATATGTGTGAAAGAGTGAAATGGATAATCATATTATCTTTTCTCCAATAAACTAACCTTTCCGATGACGTTCATCCATCCTGACCACGTGATTCTCGACGTATGTAAATAGATCAGCTGCATCAAACATTCCGATATATCCCATTGTTCCAAAAAACGTCGAATTCAATTCTTTGATGGTCAACAGTCTCAAAACGAAATGGTTCCACATCTGGTGCAAATTGTAGATCAGATCCAACTGAAGAACAACTGTCAGAAACTTCCAGGCGGTGCAGTGCGTTCTGTACCAGACTGGCAGACGAAGTCGGCGTGCCAAGGCGAGCGAAGAGGGTCTGCTATCAACCTGTTCAACAAACATTCTGTAATATAATAAAGGAGAGAGCTGGCTTATACACGTGGGGGATGGAAAATTCATGAATGACGCATCATAAAAAATACATAATAAGTAACCGGACTGACCTCAGGAAATTTTTTATGGGCAAAATATGTACAATTTTTCATTAGATATGATTGTCAGAGCATTGTCGTAATGGAGGATCCACGAATCGTCAATCCCCGGACGGACTCGATGAACCAGGGCGGTTAGTCGACGGAGCACCTCTCTGTAGTACTGGCCGTTCACAAAGAGTTTGTGCCACCCGGCCAAACTGTAAACGACCACTACTTCAGAGAGGTGCTCCGTCGACTAACCGCCCGGGTTCATCGAGTCCGTCCGGGGATTGCCGATTCGTGGATCCTCCATCACGACAATGCTCCGTCGCACCACACCTGCCTGCTCGTCACCGAGCAGTTGGCCAAACAGTCGACGGTAACGTTGCCACATCCTCCTATGGCACCACCGGACTGCTTTTGTTCCTCAAGATCAAGAGACAACTTAAGGGGACGCGGTTCGGGACTCTGGAAAACGTTCAACGTGCTACGACGAGGGCTCTAGACAGCATAGAGGTTGCCGACTTCCAGGGAGCGTTCAGGGATTTGAAAATCTGGTAACAGCGTGTTATCGACTCCAATAGGGACTACTTTGAAGATATCTAATGAATAATTGTACATATTTTGCCCATAAAAAATTTCCTGAGGTCAGCCCGGTTACTTATTATACAGACTATGTATACTATGATATAATATTCTCTAATATAATAAAAGGAAAGGTCTGGCTAATTCACGTATGGGATAAGAAATTCACGAATGACGCATCATCACGTCTCCACTACTCAACTGATTAGCTTGACATTTTGCATAATCAACCGAGGATGGTTATAGTCCTATTTTGGATTCTTTAAGGTTTCAGTAGGTCAAGTTTACAGTTCATAAAGTTTAAATTGGACCCTTGCGGAGCACGGGTTACCTTCTAGTATAAAATATATCAATGGAAATGTGAAAAATCTCTTATATACTACAGAAATCAGAAAATGAACGTGAATTCATAAATACCATGGCTTCCTGTGTGTTATTGTCCAAAATTTCCTTTCCTTATTCTTTTTCTTTTTCTTCTTCTCTTTCTCTTCCTCCTTCTTCTTCTCCTTCTTCCTTTTCTTCTTCTTCTCTTCTTATTCCAAATTCCTTCCCAAATTCCTTATTCCTCTTCCTCCTTCTTCTTCTCCTTCTTCCTCTTATTCTTCTTCTCTTCTTATCCCAAATTTCTTTCCAAACTTTACAATTTTCTTTCCTTTTTCCTCCTCAGTCTATCCTTCTCAGACAATGTCAACTCTGATTTTTTATATATTATTTTTCTTTGAAGATGTTGAATCACTCTATCCTCTTCTAATACAGGAATATTATTTATTCTAATAATATAATCAATTATAATCAAATCACTCTGCAATTAAACTGCTCTTGGAACAGTCCTCTGTTTGTAGTGTAAAGATGTTCAATAATATAACTCTTTTCTTTTCCTATTCAGAAATAATTTATTCAAAAAATACAATTTATAATCAAATCACTCTCCAATCAAACTGCTTTCGAAGCTTCTCTTAAAGCTCTTGAAGCTCTTCAAGCTGCTCTTAAAGCTCTTCAAGCTTCTCTTAGAACTCTTAAAGCTCTTAAAGCTCTTCAAGCTGATCTTGAAGCTCTTAAAACTCTTCAAGCTTCTCTCAAAGCTCTTAAAGCTCTTCAAGCTACTCTTAAAGCTATTAAAGCTGCTCTCAAAGGTCTTGAAGCTGCTCTTTAAGCTCTTTAAGCTCTTCAAGCTGCTCTTAAAGCTTCTCTTAGAGCTCTTGAAGGTTTTAAAGCTCTTAAAACTCTTCAAGCTGCTCTTGAAGCTCTTAAAGCTCTTCAAGCTGCTCTTAAAGCTCTTCAAGATTCTCTTAAAGCTCTTAAAGCTCTTGAAACTCTTCAAGCTGCTCTTAAAGCTTTTTAAGCTCTTAAAGCTTTTAAAGCTCTTCAAGCTTCTCTTAAAGCTCTTCAAGCTTCTCTTAAAGCTCTTCAAGCTTTTCTTAAAGCTTCTCTTTAAGCTCTTAAAACTCTTCAAGCTTCCCTTGAAGCTCTTAAAGCTGTTCAAGCTGCTCTTAAAGCTCTTAAAGCTCTTAAAACTCTTCAAGCTTCTCTCAAAGCTCTTAAAGCTCTTCAAGCTTTACTCTGATTATAGAGTGAATTTACAAAAGCTGTTTATATTATAAACATTTCTTTTATAAAGCTGTTCAAGCTGCTCTTAAAGCTCTTCAAGATTCTCTTAAAGCTCTTAAAGCTCTTAAAGCTCTTCAAGCTTCTCTCAAAGCTCTTAAAGCTCTTCAAGCTTTACTCGGATTATAGAGTGAATTTACTTTTGCAGCTTTTGAATTTATAAAATTATTTTATGTATACTGAACATGTTATAGAAGTCCGACAGCTATCTGACTTGTTATTATTTGAGAAAACTTCTATAATTTTGCTAGATTGTTCATCCCGTTTATTTTATAAAACTTCCAGATTTCATATTCCGTGCTAAGATATAATCCAGCTATAGATAGCTACAGAGCTAGATAAATACAGAGATAACCAAATATATAGAGATAATCAAATATCACTTTAAAACACGTTCACAATAAAATATGGAATTTTCCCTCCAATTTCAACACAAAGTACTTCTCATAATATCTTATGACAAATGTCCACAAACTTTGGAAAATGTACTTGATCCTTACTGATCCCTTCCAAAACAGCTAATGGGTGACTTTTCTAGATTCTCTAGTTTTTATTCGTAGTATTAATAATATATTCGAATGATTGGTAACTTTTCTATTGTCCAGTCCAGATCCTGATCTATAATGATGATAATTATATCTGTGAACTCTCTCAGTCAGGACTAAATTCTTCTTTTTCTTCTTCTTCTTCTCCTTCCTCTCCTCCTTCTTCTTCTTTCTCTTCTTCTTTCTCTTCTTCTTCTTCTTCTTCTTCTTCCTCTTCTGTCTTCTCCTCCTTTTTTCATCCTACTCCTTCTTCTTCTTCTTCTTCTTCTTCTCCTTCTTCTTCTTCGTCTTCTTCTTCTTCAAGCGAGAGCTCTAATCATGACTGAGCTATTTCTAGGTCTATGAAATCACTGTCATCAGAGCTATCTGTGACAGTCACTGTTGCCGTGATTACAGCAGTGATTAGTAACTGTGACAGTTATTATCTGCAGTGATTACAGTAACCGGCAGTGATTATCTAAGGGGAAATAATTAGTTGTGCTCGTAATAATTGCAGGTTTTGATTTGTGAGAGGAAATAGAAAATCAGAGTGACTAGGAAAAAATGATTGCAGGTTTCGTTTTGTGACGGTAAATCAGAGTAGTTCGAAAAAATAATTGCAGGTTTAGTTTTGTGACGGTAAATCAGAGTAGTTCGAGAAAATAATTGTAGATCTTTTTTTGTGACGGTAAATCGAAGTGGTTGAAAAAAGTAATTGTAGGTTTTGTTTTGTGACAGAAAATCAAAGAGGTTGAAAAATAATAATTGTAGGTTCTGTTTTGTGATGGAAAATCAGTGTTGAATAAATAATTGTAGGTTCTGTTTTGTGGCGGGAAATCAGAGCAGTTAGAGAAAATAATTGCAGGTTTTGTTTTGTGACTGAAAATCAGAGTGTTGAGAAATAATTATTGTAGGTTTTGTTTTGTGACTAAAAATCAAAGTGGTTGGAAAAATAGATCAGTTTTCTGCAAATCAGAGTAGGGGAAAGTCTTTGGAGCGAATAGCAGCAATTACTGTGATTTACTGTGAGTCAAGGGGATTTGTCAGGTATGACAATTTCTCTTGTGTTACAGGATTGTGATCTCAGGTAGCTTCCCTTGGGTCGCTTTTCTTCCAGTTGGGGAACTGGTTTGCCCCCGGGTTGTGTAGCAATCTCATAGTTGACCGAGCGAAGTGAGGTCTAAGATTCAATTCGACGGTTTTGCATGTCTCTTATAGGTGGATTCCGAAGCTGTTGAGTGGATTATAAATTGCATGCAATGACGCATCTCAATGTAACTTGGTGAAAAAACAGCTGTTGTGTGGACTATTAATTGCATGCAGTGAGGCATGCGATTGATAACTTGAAGTAGCATATTATTTTCTCCCGACTTTTCTCTGCTTTCAACTCGGTAAGCTTTTGATGATAGTAGCATAGCTGTTCACATCAAATTATTAGCATTGTCGATACAACAACCCAAACAGCCATTAGTCGTTTATACACCGATATCTCGCCGACACGACAGGACAGGACAGAATTTACTCTGATGGACAGTATTAGAGGAGACTGTGGTTTATAACTGCGCAAGGTATACTGTTCACAGAACTACTACTAGAAGTTCTGTGAACAGTAGACCTCACGTAGTATTCTCATCCACAAGTTCCTGATTGAAACTATAGACCTTATGGGAATACAGCAATAGACTGGCTTCTCCACACATCTGTGTAATCACTTGTCAACTGATTTATGATGAATAATTCTATAGTCTGATTTTCACTCTAATATTGGCGTATGAAGGAGGCTCCTTTTTCCTTTTATATTATCCTTTAAATGCAGAATTTCCAAAAAACTTGTATATACGTCGACGCGCAATTTAAAAAGGAACATACCTGTCAAATTTCATGAAAATCTATTACCGCGTTTCGCCGTAAAATGCGCAACATATAAATATTTAAAAATTATGAGAAATGCCAAACTTGAATCTTAGACATCACTTCACTCGGTCAACTAATCTAAATTTAACGAATTTATCCCGGTTACATAGTGTGGAGTATCTCTGTCAGGAGTAATTGAATTGGCAAACCAACACCGAGGTCTCTAACTAACTGTTGATCATAATCCAGGGGTGAAGATTACAATATGCTAATGCAATGGCAGAAACGTGGTCTCTGCGCCCTTAAGTCAGGGAGACCCAAATCGAGACCCAAATTCATATACCGCATTCAACCCCCCTAAGAACCTCACTCAACGAAAACTTCTTCTTCTTCTTCTTCTTCTTCTTCTTCATCTATTGTGAGGTCCACGTTATAATTCGTTTATTTATTTTTTTATTCATTTATCGTTTACAATCAACTGAAGGACAAAGTGCATTACTGCACTCAATGGCAGTATTTGATCAATATTGTAACATCTTCACGATGAGAAACTGGAAATAGCTATTTGTGCAACTAGTGCGCAAAGTGACAGTTTGCTGCATCGAAAGAAACGTTTACGCCCGAGCCGTAGGCGAGGGCGGAATGGTTTGTTGAGTGCAGCAAACGAACTTTGCGCACGTATTTCACATTAAATTTTTCCTACAGTTACCATTGAATATGAAAAGTGGGTAATTATGGGTAAAATTGCTTGAAATGCATCAAATTTTTTTCTGTGTAATTTTATTATTGATAAAAACCTTAATCCTAAAATCCTAAAGTCCTCGTTGTCCTTGGTTATAATATATAATGAATAATAATTAGCGCGTTGTGCTTGGTTGCACCTCTGCTCACTATAGCAGCCACAGCAGTCACTGTTACCAACTTCATTTTGATTTTGCTGCACTGTTGCTCCATATAACCTACTAAGTATTTTGCGTTGCCATGTTGCAAATCTGGAGTGCAGAAAAATTTTTCCCGCACTAGAGCGGAAAAGTGATTCTTTGCGTTCTGTAATCAGTGCAGCAATGGCCACTTTTCAACGTAACTGTAGGAAAAAGTCCATTTTAATCGTATCTTCGGAAAATATTTGAAGCCCCTCCAACATCAAATTAGACTCTCGCACCCAGCTGGAAATAAGAACCTAATTTGAACATTTTTTGTTCATGTGCTCTTGATAAAGCTGAAAAAACGTCGATTTCTAAAAAAACTATGTCTTTCTCACTTCTCTCTGCTGCCAGATCGTCTTTTAACAATGTAGAATTAATAATAATTATCAAAATATTACATCGTAATCATTAAATTATTGTAAAATATAATTTCTTGCTTAATAAAATATGATTGATCATTTTAAACAAGACTGAACAGTTAATATTATTACATCAATAAACCGGTATCAGCTACCGTCTATAGAAGGCATTGACAAGACAGAGGATCGGCAACGTTTTTCTCCTATCTTTCTCTACTGCCATTATAACGTGGACTCCACTGTAGATATACCATCAACGTTGTAGACAGTTGCAGCCAGACCTGATAACAGCGCTCACACTCACATTCCGGGACAACACGTCACGGTACGGTATAGGACAGAAAGCTCTATGTTTATTTAGGATTTTTTATAGCCATTTTAAATTTATAAATTATTCATTAATTTTCGAGAAAACAACAACAGGTCAATGTAACTTACTGAGCGCGAGGTCTACTGTTCACAGAACTACTAGTATATTCAACTATCAAAAATCGTTGCTGATCCTTCCACTCTATTATAAAGCTCTGTATAACAATTTATTATACCTTGAGTGTAATATACTCGCTGATTATAAAGCTGTGTTGAAAAACTTTCTAGTGGAAGAATTGGTTCAAAATTGATTACAGCTATTGAAAAATTTTGTGGTGGAAAATTTTAAGAGTAAGCCATTCCATCGTTGATAGAATTTTGTAGAAACAAAAGCAACTCCTGCTCCACAACACTGCAAATTAAAATCTAACACGGGAAGTTTGCACTTTTCTAATATTAGTTTTCCAAAGTTACGTTGGATGAAACACAGTGCCTCGAGGTTATTTTCCGAAAATTTTCCGACTTTTCCAGCTCACTTTTCCTGAAACTAATAAAGTGGCTCTCGCAGAATGAATAACAGTTTGAACTTCGGTGCCTCGATGTTTTTCCAGGCTGCTAGAGGAAAATCTATAGAAATCTCGATGGATGAATTTTTCCGGGTTGAGAGAGGAAAATCTATAGGAATTTTCCCATATCAATAGATGATTTATTTCACCAGGTTGAGAGAGGAAAATCTATAGAATTTTCCAGGTCAATGGATGGAGCGAGTTTTAATTGAGAGTCTCGGTTGTTCAAAACAAAGCAACGTTTACAAACAATCAAACAAACAAATTCAAACAGAGGTCTCTGGGTTTTGCAATAGAGAAACGATAGCATAAGTAGATATCCCATGGTATAGTGCGTTTATGTCGCAACTTTTACTGTTATCTCAAGCCGATAGTTCACATAGTTCTTTCCTATGCAGCTGTGTGACACTGATAGTCTCTCAAATTGTGCCGTTCATACACTATCACCCCAACAAAACAGTAAAAATTGACAATAATCGACAGTAATCGGCTTGAGATAACAGTAAAAGTTGCGACATAAATTCCCTATACCATGGGATATCTACTTATGCTATAGTTTCTCTATGGTATTGCTAACTCTGGTATTGTTCATATAATTCCGAAATAATGGCAGATTCATAATCTGCAGTCACGTATCATGATATGAAACAAAAAATCGGTTGTGGCGCACTCACACAACTTTCCTTGCCGTTATGAAAATTGATCACCTGACGCTAGTGTTCACGCGCATCTCAAGTCTGCTTATAAACAAAGTTCTGAGCCAGCTAACTTACGATAGTGTTCCCGCGCATCTCAAGTCTACTATTCAAAGATCTGAACCAGCTGATGACAGGACAATGACGCTGGAGACACACGAGGTCTGCTATCTCTTCTTAGTGAATGATTTAATAGAATAAGCAGTTGCCAAAAGTTTGCAATTGGATAATCGCATTTTCTCGAATCTCGAGTTTATTTTCAATTTTAGGAGAAAATGTAACAAGATATTGATTGTAAAGATTTTTAAGCTCAATCTTTTCCACTTGAATTGTTTTGTTTAATTTGTATCTGAAACATGATAATTGGGAATCTAAAATCAAACTTTGCATAGATGGGGTGGAGCTCACAATTCAAACAAAAAAATCTGGTGTGGCGCACTCACACAACTTTCCTAGCCGTAATGAAAATTTATCACCTGACGCTAGTGTTCCCGCGCATCTCAAGTCTACTATTCAAAGATCCAAGACAGCTGGTGACAGGACAATAACGCTGGAGACACACGAGGTCTGCTATCTCTTCAAAGTGAATGATTTGATAGAATCAACTGTTGCCAACAGTTTACAATTGAATAATCACATTTTCTCGAACTTCGAGTTTATTTTCAATTTTAGGTGAAAATGTTACTGAAATTTAATTGTAGAGATTTTCCTGCTCGATCTTTTTTACTCAAAACTTTTTGTCTGAATTGTATCTAAAGCCTGATAATTGGGAACCTGAAATCAAACTTTGCATAGATGGGACAGAGTACCTAAAATTTTTACAGATATGAGACTTGTGGCAGTTAATGGAGCTTATTGATGACTATTTTAGGTATAAAATCGCAAAAAACAACCCGGTTTTTGAAAACATTTTCGCCATTTTATCCGCCGTCTTGAATTGCATTAGATCGAAATTGTTCGTGTCGGATCCTTATATTCCAAGGACTTTGGATTCCAAATTTCAAGTCACTCCGTTAATTGGGAGATGAGATATCGTGTACACAGACGCACATACACTCATGTGTGTATACCTATGGTATGCTTTGTCTGCAGATAGACAAGGATAGCGACACCAATGTTAATCGAATACTGCCATCATAACGTGGACTTCACTGTAGATTATGAAGAAGGAGAAAAAGACGAAGAAGAAGAAAAGAAGAAAAAAAAGAATGAAAGAAAGAGAAATTGTGCTCATTGTGAAGGACCTCCATCTGTAAGAAGTATGTCTCTAAATTTCCCAGGTCTGAAAAAGTATCTAGTGGAAATTCTCACTGTAATTACTTTTGAACTGCGAAAGCATTTCTCTTCTCTCGGAAAATAAAGTTTTCACTTGAGGAAAACTCTTGCCTCGCCCACATACTATATAATGAACTTTCACATATTCATTCACGATTAGCACGAAACCCGTGCACCGCAAGGGTCCAATTCAAAACTTGACAATCTGAAAACTAACGTCATGAAATCTTGACGGATTAAAAATAGACCTAAATTGAATCTCAAATTAATCTCGATAATTAATCTAAATTGAATTTTATTTCGTTTTTTGTGATTTTCTCAAAAACGGCTTCAACGATTTTGATCAAATTTATACCCAGAATAGTCATTGATAAGCTCCATCAACTGCCACAAGTCCCATATCTGTAAAAATTCCAGGAGCTCCGCCCCATCTATGCAAAGTTTAATTTAGGTTCCTAATTATCAGTCTTCAGATACAATTTGAACAAAAAATTTCAAGTGGAAAGGATTGAGCATGAAAATCTCTACAATAAATGTCTAGTAACATTTTCAACTAAAATTGAAAATGTGCTCGAAATTCGAGAAAAATTTATTATTCAATTGCAAACTGTTGATTCTATTAAATGATTTACTATGAAGAGATAGCAGACCTCGTAATATGTCTCCAGCGTTATTGAACTGTCACCAGCTGACTCAAATCTTTGAACTATAGACTTGAGATGCGCGTAAACACTAGCGTCAGGTGATCAATTTTCATAACGGCAAGGAAAGTTGTGTGAGTGCGCCACACCAGATTTTTTCTTCAGAGACACTTTTAATATAATATATAAACAGAATAAAAATATAATAGCATCAATGTCCGATGCATGTAGTGATAAAATAATTTTTGTCATAGTCAATCAATTTCAGCTGTTTTACTTCCATGAAATCAAGCCGGTAAACAGCTGATTGTGAAACAAATAAACATATGATTCTCATTACAGCATACTATACTGTAATAAAATCATATGTTTTCTTTACAGTCGAATATGTTTCCTAGTTCCGAATTTGGAACAGCAAAACTGGTACAAAAACCGACTTTTAGCGCTCTAGGTGAAAGTTTTGTCAACTACAATCAATAAATTCCTGAATCCTAACTTGTGAACTAGGTTATGCTTATAGAATGCATGTAGGAATGTCAGCACAAGCAGGTAATGTTTTCTGTTTCTCAATTATTCTTTACAAGATTATTATGACAAATAATAGTGTATGTTACTTGGACTTGAATGTCTTCTGCAGTGTTCAAATGAAATTCTAGTCTCGGCTGACGCCTTGACTAGAAACATCATTCTCGCCTGCAAAAGGCCCTTTCCCTTCCATGTGACTTAAGATACTATTTTGTTCATTTAGAACATTTATAGTACTTGAAGCAGCTGATTCGTTTTTCTTATATATTTTCTGTAATTTATAAGACGAACCACTCCTCGACGCAGGCCTAGCCTAATGAGGAGTGCACTTGATATTTTTTATGTATATATATATATATATGCATATGCATACATAGGCCAAAATTATAAAAAAAAAACATAATTTTAAACTTAATATTTCAAATACTAATAGAATTTAGAACGTTCTGGAGCCACTGACACGCATCTTCTCCAGCATCATGGAGGGCCGACAGCCCATCATGGAGGTCTTTGATTTTTTATGTTATTATGCTTTGTAAAATTGTACAATGAAGTGAATAAAAAAAGTTAAGTTATAAGTTAGAATCAACTGACGCTTGAATCAAGTTTTCGAAACATCATTCTCGCCTGCAAAAGCGGTCTCACCTCTTCCCGTCCTTGTGACATAAGATACTATTAAAAGCGTACTGAAATTTATATTTTTTCATTTTATTCAACTATATGATACTATAGAAGGCAGTGAACAGAGAGAAGTGACAACCATGCTGTGCTATCATTTTCACTGGATTTATCACGTGTTGATCCAACAATGATAATAATTAATAGATAAGGCTTGGAAATAATATTGTTTGAAGCTTTTTGCCGTGATATGTCTTTAGAATGGAACACATCTGTCAACTAAGTTTCCGAAGCGAACTCTTAGGCCAACAAAAGACGGAGAAGAAAAAGAAGAAGTAGAAAAAGTTGAATGAACGAAGAAGAAGACGACGACGATAGGAGAAAGAGAAGAATAAAGAAGAAGGAGACAAGAGAAGAAGAAGAAGAAGAAGAAGAAGAATAAGAAGAAGAAGGAGAAGAGGACGAAGAAGTAGAAGAAGGAAAAGGAGAAGAAGAAGAAGAAGTCTGAGAACAAGTAGAGGGAGAGAAAGTAAAAGAGAAAGAAGAAGAAGAAGGTGACGAGGAAGGAGAAGAGGAGAGAGAAGGAGTAGAGAAAAAGAAGAAGAAGAAGAAGAAGAAGAAGAAGACGTAGAGGAAGAAGAAGAAGAAGAAGATGTCTGAGAACAAGTAACGGGAGAGAAAGTAGAAGTAGAAGAGAAAGAAGAGGAAGGTGACGAGGAAGGAGAAGATGAGAAAGAAGGGAAAAGAGAAAAGGAAGAAGAAGAAAAAAGATTCTTTATTTTTCACTCGATCAATCTTGCCACAAGCGACCACATCTACTGTCTGAATGTTTCCGTGGTGGAAATAATAGAAACGAAAAAAAGCACAAAGAAAAAAGAAAGAAAGCTGAAACTTTTTTGAGAGAATCAGTTTGTCCGCTGCATCACGCACTCAACACAAGAAGAAGAAGTAGAAGAAGAAGAAGAAGAAAAGATAGAAGACAAGTTCAAGTTTTTGTCTTGAAATGTGATGAAATAAATACAAGTTTCGAGCAAACTTTGAATGAGCTTGCCATACAAGTAAGTTTATCAGAGAACTGAGACTCAATGGAGGATTTTGAGAAGACCATTACATTTTTCCTACTTGTTCTCCACATAGTTCACTGGAAAGTTGACGTAATGAAATCTAGAAGGATTGAAAATAGGCCTATAGTGAGGTCCACGTTATAATGGTAGTATTTGATCAACTTTGGTTTTGCTATCATTCGACAAAGCCGGTGGTACTATCCTTTTCTAGGTCCAAAACGATGCCAGTTATGTGTTTGACTGTGTAGTAATATAATTAATTTATAATTAATTAATTCAGAGAATCGGCAACGCTATTTTTCTATCTTTATTCACTGCCATTATAACGTGGACCCAACTATCCTAATAGGTCTATAACCATCCTCGGTAAATTAAGAATCTATATGCAAAATGTCAAGTTAATGAGTTGAGTAGTTGAGGCGTGATTATGTTGTGTATCAAGGTGAGATGATACTGTATCATATCGTGGGGATACTGTACCATTCATGGTGATACCATAGTGATGATGCGTCATTCGTGAATTTCCTATCCACCAAGTGTATAAGTCAGTTCTTTCTTCCATTATATTATAAATTAGTTGACCGAGCGAAGTGAGGTCTAATATTTAAGTCGACGGTTTAGCATTTGAATTTTTGAATGTTTATATTTTGCGCAATATTCATGAGAATAGTTGTTTACTAAGCACTTCCGAAAGCAGAAGTGGAAGGTGATAGCTCTAGCAAATCTGAGGTAATCTGAATATCAGGAAATTGTTCAAGTATTTTTATTTTCTATTCTGATTTGTCTAAATAACCTAAAAAATTATGTTCAATTATGTGGGAAGTTGAGTTTATACTTTTTTATTCTTTCAAATGACAAGATGATATTATTATAAATTTATGTTTTAATAAATAATTGAATAATGAACACAAACAATGAAAAGTTTTTTGATCACCTTTCTTTCTTAGTTCCATGTTAGTGGCTGGAAAGAAACCTGTTCTGACGTCAGACGAGAGTCGTCTGCAAACAATGTCTTTCAGATCCACGTAGGGACTGGAAAACAGCTGCTTTCTGTGCAGTGTGGCGAAAATATAATTTAAGTTGTCGATGGGCCATACGACTGTCATACTTCAGCCGGTACCGACAGTTTAACGTGTCCATCCGATAAAATTATGTGGAATAGGCATTACTACTTACCCACCAGAACGTATCTTCTCGGCTGTTACTTGGATTTATCTTCCTTATTTAATAGATTCGAAGAGGAGATCTTTTTTCTTCTGCCCCAACTACTATTCTTCTATATAGAGGTCCACGTTATAATGACAGTATTTGATCAACTTTGGTTTTGCTATCCTTGTCTATCATTCGACAAAGCCGGTGGTGCTATCCTTTTCTAGGTCCACAAGGATGCCAATTATGTTTTTGACAGTGTAGGAATATAATTAATCAATGCAGAGAATCGGCATCGCTATTCTTCTATCTTTATCCACTGCCATTATAACGTGGACCTCACTATAGTTGTCAACTCTATGTTCTCGTTTTCAGTGCGCGTTGAGACAAATGGCCGCCACTTTGTCCTGTGAATAGTTTCCCCCCGGCTTTCTAATTCAATGAAAGCAATCGACTGCATCTGTCTGTCCTCTTCATCACCTTCTTCTTCTTCTTCTTCTTCATCACCTTCTTCTTCTTCTTCTTCTTCTTCTTCTTCTTCTTCTTCTTCTTCTTCTCTTCTTCTTCTTCTTCTTCTTCTTCTTCTTCTTCTTCTTCTTTTTCTTCGCCTGCCTCATTCTTTTTACTTTCCTTGCCCTATTACCATAGGTAAGGAAAGTATTGCTTTCCCAAAAAAATTAAGGTACCCTAATTTCAAGTTTTCTATACGTTTTAAGGTCCCCTGAGTCCAGAAACATGATTTTTGGGTGTTGGTCGGTGTGTGTGTATGTGTGTGTATGTGTGAATGTGTGTATATGTGTATGTGTGTGTGTGTATGACATGTGTGTATGTGTGTATGTCTGTGAACACGATAACTAAATTCCTAATTAACCGATTGACTTGAAATTTTAAAATTAAGGTCCTTATACCATGAATATCCGACAATAAGAAATTCAATAAAATTCATTTCAAGATGGCGGATAATTACTAAGAAACCATGTTTTTCACGGTTTTCTCGAAAATTACTTGACCGATTTTTTTCAAATTCATACCCTGTATAGTCATTTATCACCTTTATTGACTGGCATGTGTCTCCTTTCTGGGAAACTAATGGGGGGTCCACCCCATCCTTGAGAAATGGACTCTGTAACCTCCTTCTCGTGCATGAGGTAGGTAGGTAGCGCAGTTCATAACAAGAACACATAGTCGAGATATTTCATCTGTAGAACAGCTGTTTTGACGACTTCCAGAAAATATTATCGAATTTCACAATTTACACAAAGGAAAAAGTACTCTGAAAACAATTATATATACACATATACAGTAGTCTGATCGTAGTGTCAAATATGTTGCTGCCAATCGTCATTATGTTATTTCCCTGAATAATTATTCTCCTTTTAGGATGGGGCTTACAGTTTAATGAGCGAGGAAAGTTGTGTGAGTGCGCCACACCAGATTTTTCATTCTTCTCCTTCGCCTATCGTCGTCGTCTTCTCCTTCTTCTTCATTTTTTATTCTACTTTTTCTTCTTCTTCTTCTTCTTCTTCTTATTCTTCCCCTTTTTTTCTTTGGTTTAGACCAGTGATCGCCAAACAGTCGATCGCGAGCTATCGGTAGCTCGTGGGGAAGTTTTTGGTAGCTCACAGAAATGCTCGTACAAAAGAATGTCGTCCAGTTTGAATCTCTTCATCAAAATCTCTTCATCAAAAATGTCGTCTCTTCATCAACTCTCTTTTGTAGAGATCTATGCAGAAGATTTTGCAGCTTGTGTTGTTAAACATTTTGGTGGATATCAGCACAGAGAAAAGAAGCATTGGTATGCTTATTCCGTGATATCAGGCTTCAGTTGAAATTGAATTTGTGGATTTTCAACATGATCTGTCTCTCAGATCACTTTCTAAAACTGGAAATATTTGACCTCAAGTCCTCCCAAAAAGATATATCCAAATATTATTCTAGTTACATTGAGGTTGAAAGCTATGTTCAGCTCTACTTACTTGAGTGAAGCATCTTTTTCGAGTATGAAAGTCATGAAAAATCTATATACGAACAGACTGACTGATGAACATTTGGACAATTGCATCAGAATGGCGGCTACAACGTACACTCCAAACATCAAGAAAATACTTGATGACCAGAAAGAGTCCCACTGCTTTCATTGAAATGTACATTTCAACTTTTGTTATACGTTTTGCTACGAGATAAGTGGATTTCAATACTAGAAATGTATCTTTATAGGCAATAAAAGATACTTTCTTCAGTCTAATATTCCTTGGTAGCTCACTAGAAGTTTTATAAATGCTATTCTAGCTCACATGCTCATAAGTTTGGCGACCATTGGTTTAGACCCAGTATTCAATAGATTAATGATAATATATTGACATGAAAATATTGTAATTTGTTTTTTTTTCTGTTCGCAGGGGACATAGCCGACTCCCGGGTGGCCCGTCCGCCGCCCCGACCGGCGCCCCATGTGCCGTCACCCCATCTGTTTCCGGTTGGAACGGCCCTACTTCGATGACGTGTCGCCCCGGAACGTGACAGCCGTGGTCGGCCAGACCGCGTTGCTCCGTTGCCGCGTCAAGCATATCGGCAATAGGACCGTAAGTAATATTATATCTATAAATAATGTAGAAAGAAAGAAAAGAACTTTATTTACATGACAATATTATAGCAGTATTGATATTAAATGTATATAATACCATAGAGAAACAATAGCTTGAGTAGATATCCCATGGTATAGGGCGTTTATGTCACAACTTTTACTGTTATCTCAAGCCGATAGTCCACGTAGTTCTTTCCCGTGAAGCTGTGTGACGCTGGTAGTCTCTCATATTGTGCCGTTCATTCACTCTCACCCCAACAAAACAGTAAAAATTGACAATAATCGACAGTAATCGGCTTGAGATAACAGTAAAAGTTGCGACATAAACGCCCTATACCATGGGATATCTATTCGCGCCATTGTTTCTCTATGATAATACGTAGTAGACAAAACAATAAATAAATTATAAGTATCTCTTGATGATATCAATAAGATTTCTAAGTTCATTTTAGCTTGGCATTTCTGCCGTCAGCCGAAGTTGAGAGAAAAAAACTGGTGTGGCGCACTCACACAACTTTCCTTGCCGTTATAAAAATTGATCACCTGACGCTAGTGTTCACGCGCATCTCAGGTATATTATTCAAAGGTCTAAGCCAGCTGGTGACAAGACAATAACGCTGCAGACACACGAAGTCTGCTATCTCTTCATAGTGAATCATATAATAGAATCAACAGTTTGCAATTGAAATAATCACATTTTCTCGAATTTCGTGCTTATTTTCAATTTTAGGTGAAAATGTTACTAAACATTAATTGTAGAGATTCTCATGCTCAATATTTTCCACTCAAAATTTTTTGTTTGAATTGTATCTGAAGCCTGATAGTTGGGTATCTAAAATCAAACTTTGCATAGATGAGGCAGAGCTCCTGAAATTTTTACACATATGGGCCTCATGGCAGTTGATAGAGCTTTCCAATGACTATTTTAGATTTAAATTATGTAGATTTTAATTATGGGTTTGATTATGTAATATTAATTGTTCATTTTCGTTTAAAACTAGTAGTTCTGTGAACAGTAGACCTCACGCAGTATTCTCATGCACAAGTACTTGATTGAAACTATAGACCTTATGGAAATACAACAATAGACTGGCTTCTCCACACATCTGTGTAATCACTTGTCAGATGATTTATGATGAATAATTCTATAGTCTGATTTTTACTCTAATATTGGCCTATGAAGGAGGCTCCTTTTTCCTCTCATACTAGTAGTTCTGTGAACAGTAGACATCACGCAGTATTCTCATCCACAAGTACCTGATTGAAACTGTAGACCTTATGAAAATACAGCAATAGACTGGCTTCTCCACACATCTGTGTAATCACTTGTCAGCTGATTTATGATTAATAATTCTATAGTCTGATTTTCACTCTAATCTTGGCGTATGAAGGAGGCACCTTTTTCCTTTAATATTATCCTTGACATGCAAAATTTCCAAAAACCTTGTATATACGTCGACGCGCAATTAAAAAAGGAACATACCTATCAAATTTCATGGAAATCTATTACCGCGTTTCGCTGTAAATGTGCAACATATGAACATTAAGAGATATGCCAAACCGTCGACTTGAATCTGAGACCTCACTTCGCTCGGTCAATTAACTGTTCATTCTTGTTCAGAATAATAAATTATATTTTATTCTAATCTATTTATATGAAAGCGGAATGGCACTCACTCACCGACTGACTGACTCACTCACTCGCAGAACTAAAAATCTACCGGACCAAAAACGTTCAAATTTGGTAGAAATGTTCAGTTGGCCCTTTAGAGGCGCACTAAGAAATCTTTTGGCGATATTTTAACTCTAAGGGTGGTTTTCAAGGGTTTAAAGTTCGTCTTTTAGCATGTATATTCTTCTTATTCCAATCTCTTTATTATAATTCAAAAATGTCCATACCATTAATGTTAATATAGAACTTTAGTTAACTAGTAACTAAATTAAACATTTTGTCAGATAGGCATTAAGTTGGGTTGATTTTGTTAGGTTGGCACCAAGTTGAAGATTGAAATTCATTTATCCAGGACCTCTTAAATACCAATTTATCCAATTAGCCAAAATTAGCGTTTTCTCAGCTTTTCTGCATTTCCTCACCTTTTTCAATAATTGATGGAAATATATTCAAAAAAATTCAGTACACAGGTTTAACTGAGGTGGAAGAATTTTGTTCGCCAAAGATACGCCGATATAGTAACCAGCGTTTTTCGAGATCAAATTGACATAATACGTTCAAATTCGGTACAGAGGTCCCGTTGAGGTCTACATGCAGGCGAGCGAAGCGAGCCCGCTGATCTCATTTTTGGACAATCCAGTCGGGGGTACAGAATTCGGTACAGAGGCTCCGCTGAGGCCTACATGCAGGCGAGCGAAGCGAGCCCGCTGATCTTATTTTTGGATGATCCAATCGGTGGTCCAGGGGGCGGAGCCCCCTGGCTAGACGGATATGGCGAGCGAAGCGAGCCTGACGGCTAGTAATAAATAGGTTCACGTCTGTAATTGGTATAATATGATGAAGCCGATAATGGTTGACCTCAACTAAATGGTAATTTTATGGTTCTACACACCATTCAGAGTTGGTAGACCTCAAAGCTTTGGACGTTGGCCAGGAATTTCCACACGTATGGGTACAGCTATAATGAAAGTGAAATTACTAGAGGGAAATTCCAGTCGACCCTTAAGTGAAGAAGGAAAAGAGGAGGAGGTGGAGGGGATGAAGAACAAGGAGAAGAATAAGAAGATGAGGAAGAAGAAGAAGTTTAGGGAGAGGACGATGTTGGAGAAGAAGAAGTAGTGGAGGGATAGGAAGAAGTAGACGGAGGTGAAGAAGAAGAGGGTGAGGAGCAGCAGAAGGAGCAGGAGGAGAGGAAGAAGGAGAAGAAGAAGAAGAGGAAGAGGAAGGAGTGGGATGAGAAGGAGGAGGAGGAGGAGGAGGAGAAGAAGAAGGTTAGGAAGAAGAAGGAGAAGAAGAAGAAGAAGGAGGAGCATGAGAAGGAGACAATGATGAAGGAGAAGGAGTAGGAGAAGAAGAAGAAGAAGAAGAAGAAGAAGAAGAAGAAGAAGAAGAAGAAGAAGAAGAAGAAGAGGAAGAAGAAGATGAAGAAGAGGGAGACAAAGGAGGAGCAGGAGAAGGAGAAGGAGAGGGAGAAAAATGAGAAAAAGGAGCAGAAGAAGGGAATGAGAATGGAGGGGAAGATTGATTGATTGATTGATTGAGTACTTTATATGTAGATTACAATATATACTGGCTTATACACTTATATACAATAGCTCACAATACAGCAAAGTTATAGATGAATTTACATAATATAGACTAAGAAAATAATTATTGAACTGTATATTATATGAAAAAGCAATTTGTAATATAATACTATAGATAATAATCATATTGTAATGCATCTACATAAATTGGCGGAGCTTTGGACATATCAATGTCCATTCTTTGGGAAGAATATAAAAAATATCCTCCCCACTAACTCTCTTCCAAAGAAGAAGAAGAAGAGGATAAAGGAGAAGGAGAAGAAGAAGTATGAGAAGAGCGATAAAGAAATTGGAAGAGAGAAATACACTCTATCCAGCTGTGAAGAAGGAAACGCTAAGGAAGAGGATGGGGAAGACGAGGAGAGGGCGAAGGAGGAAAAAGGTGAAGGAGAAGAGGAGCAGGAAATGGAAAAGAGGGAAAGAATGAAAAGAAGGAGAAGGAGAGGTGGGAAAAAGTGATGAAAAGGAGCAGAAACAGGATAATAGCAGAAGAAGAAGAAGGATGAGCAGAGGAGAAAAATAAGAATGAGTTCGAGAAGGAGAAGTAGGAGGAGGAGGGGGAAAAGGAGAAGGAGTAAGAGAGGAAACAGAAGAAAGGATAAGGAGAAGAAGAGGAAGAGAAAAAAAGGAGAAGGAGGAACAGGAGAAGAAAAAAATGAAAATTAAGAAGGAGAAGAAGAAGAAAGAGGATGATAAGGTGAAGGAAAAAGAGAAGAAGAGAAGCAGTAGAGGAAGGAGAAGAAGAAGAAGGAGAAGAATTATTCTAGGATGAGCATGGGGAGAGGATAAAATGATGTAGGATTGGAATAAGTAACAAGAAGATGATGAAGAAGAGAAGTAAGAAGAAGAAGAAGAAGAAGAAGAAGAAGAAGAATAAGAAGAATAATAAGAAGAAGAAGAAGATGAAGAGAAGAAGAAGAAGAAGAAGACGAAGAAGAAGAAGAAGAAGACGAAGAAGATGAAGAAGAGAAGAAGAAGAAGAAGAGAAGACGAAGAGAATAAGAAGAAGAAGAATAATAATAAGAAGAGAATAAGCACAAAGCAGAAGAAGGAGAAGAAGAGGAAGAAGACGTAGTAGTAGTAATGAGAATAAGAAGAATAAGAGAAAAGAAGAGAAATAAGGATAAGAAGAAGAAGAAGAAGAAAATAAGAAGAAGAATAAGAAGAAGAAGAAGAATGAAGGGAGCTATCAAATCAGATTCAGAAAGACCAGCTGATGGACGGAAGTATAAAAGAATGAGTCAGGATGAAGGGTTGTTGGTGGTTGGTGGAGGGTGGTGGGGAAAAGGC